>NC_030381.2:8401872-8599295 GCF_001625215.2 Daucus carota subsp. sativus
GCCTCTTCTGAGAGGTCACAGAGGTGCAATGAAGGTTCGTGAGCCTTCGTCCTCCGTTTCCTCGTCAGATGAATCTGAGTCATTAGAAACAAGTTGCCAACTACTCGAGGTAGTGAGTCCTTGGTTGGATCCTGAGTTGGAATCTCAGGGTGGGTAGACACAGGGCTCGAAGGATTTGATCCTTGAATAGGCGAAGCACCCTGGTTTCCCACAACTGCCTTTGACGGCGATGACTTTGTGACAAGTCCTCTATAACTGGCACACTCTGATATGAAGGGCTCAGAAACAGATTGCCGTTCACCTTCGAGAGGTGAAGATCCCTTAAGGGATCTGGGAATGTTCCTCCCAGGGGGGTAGACAAGGATGTAGAATTGGCATTTCATCCAAGTTTCCCCCAGAAGCCTGTGAAGGCACTTGACCCTGAATAGGATCAGAAACAACAATGTCTGTCCCTGACATGGACGACAAAGTGTTAGCAACCGTCATTCTTCCATTTGTGTGTGCAACCTCACTGTGCATTGGAGTATCTTTTGGTTGAGGTTGTGAAGAAATAGACATATCTGCAGTTGTCTCAGGTTCTATTCTCCTTTCCTGACTAGGAGATAGAGCTGCAGTTTCAGAAACAAAAATCCTTATGTGGTGCACTTAAGGCACTTTCTCCCTCTCTCTCAGAAATAGATTGGTTGGCTGAGGGGTTGAGTAGTTTCTGCTCTGGTTTGTGAGTGGAGCCTTGGTTATGATTTGGGGGATTTCAAATTCATTGGCACTTGTGATAGGTGTGAAGCTGATTGGAATCCAAAAGATTCTGAACCCAATCAGGTGCACTGAAGGACAAGTTGTCAGAGTCGAAGGGATACCTGACTGCAGCAGTGGATTGTAAGTGTTGGTGAGAGTTCATCAATATCCACCATCACATCATTTGAAGGTGCAGCTGCAGTGGTTTGAACGGCGCTCCACTTCACTTTTAGAATCAGTGGAATTGTCCTGCAAAAGATCCTCTCCTTCAGATTGAGCTTGTCATCTGAGGATGTCTGTGCATCTTCACTATCACTTCTTCTTCCATTTGTGAAGTTTGAGTCTCAGGATATTAACTTGATGAGATGACTCAGTGACTTCTTCAGCTTGTGCTTCAGGGGTCTCCTCTTCCTAACTACTGGATCGCAACATTCTGAATATGTGGTGGAGGCAAGTTCTGGTTGTTTTAGAATTCTTGGCTTGCCTCTGTAAGAACCACATCCTCATTGTTGGTGTAGTTCTGATGGTTTTCCGCATAGAGATCACTCTTGTTGAGATGAAGGAGCAGATAACATTGTCTATATTAGGATAGACGCTCTTTCAGCAGAGTCGTAGCTGGTTCAGCACATCTGGAGAACCGAGGATAAAGAAGTACATTCCTGTTCTTCCTTAAGGGTCCTGAAAAGCTCCATTATCAGATGTCCCAGATTTTCTTTTGTGTTCTGTGCTATTGCATTCCAATTTCTTGATTGAAAGTAGTGGCCATGGAACCCTCCAGTCTTTGGTGCAAATACATGAGAGATGGAATTAAAGAAGAAATTCCATTCTCGAGGTAAATGCTTGACGTACATTTTTCCTGGAGATCACCATTCTCCCTCTGGCAATGAATAACAAGAAGAAGTTATCTCTTCAGCCCTGTCTGGAACAGCTTCAAAATTGTCAGTTGGCAGATGGAGTGCATTGTTCAGAGTTTGTTCAGTTTCATCAGTGTTCGTCCCTGATAACACACTTGAGTCCAAACCTGTCCTTCATTTACAACAGAAACAGAAGCAGAAAATCTCGAAGTAGAGATTTGTTAAGAATAAAGACTCTGTCATAGCCAACCGTGCAAATGAGAATTCTGACATTATCTAATCCAGCGTCGATAATTCGCTTGCGTAATTAATTATTATTTTCAAACATGTGAAATTTGTTTTCGGAATCTCAAAATTTGCAGCCCTTTTTAATTAGAATTAAAAATATTATAAATTTCGTTTCACGAATAATAACGAACAAATTTCAACTTATGTCACGAAAATAATTAAATATAACGCTCCGTAAAACCCTAAATTCAAGAATTTCAGATTTCGATGAAATTAAAGTATATTGTACTTCTTGAAATTCAAGAATAATGGTATCGGTTTTGCAAATTATTGTGCTAAAATCCGAACAAAACTAGCCTAGAAGTCAAGAGGTTCGAAAAACCCTTACGAAAAACGATCACGGATCGTAAAAGGTTCGGATCAAATGAAAGCCCTCGTCTCACAAGGAATCTAAAACGGACTTGAAATCAAAAATGGGCAAGGATTCAGGTGGTTTTGTCCGATTAAGAACTCTCGACTCCGTGAATTGAGAGAGGCAATGGAGGTTTCTCGACTGTGTATATATGTGTGTATTAGAATTAACAAAAAAAAGCCTAAGTGTTCCATATAATGGTCAGGAGAAGGGGAGGCGCAACTTGGTTATTTACCAAGTTGCCCTCCATACTGAATATAGGGAAGCGTCCTGGCGCAAGTATGGAAGGACGAGATTACCCTCCATACCTGAATGTATGAGGCGCAAACTCACACTTGGTAATTTCTGAGAACTATAAACACATATACATCTACAACGCACAGGCGCAAGTTTTGACCGAGTCAAAAGTTGCGCCCCCCTCATTACAACTAGACTTAGAGAAATTTTAGAGAATTTCTCATATAGCACAGCTATATGAACAGTGGCGCAACTTTTGACTAAGTCAAAGGTTGCGCTACAGTTCAATATAGACTCGAAAACAAATTGAGTTTGATAATTTGACATATTTGTTTCGTATAAAACATTTTGTAAATATCAAACTGAATCACAATAACTTAATAAATTTAACCGAATAAGATTCAGTTAGACAAATTTAGTAATTATGCTGCAAGTAATTTAATTAAAATTTAATTAATGGTCAACTTAAAATAATTTGAATTGCTTCAAATCCATTAATCAAATATAATTAAAATATGAATTAAATAAACACTGTATTCATGGTAAATATAAGCACTTAAATAATTCAAGAAAATTAATTTTAAAAATCTACCACATAGCAATTAATCACATAATCACATAGGTCATGCAATCATATAATCATGGCAAATAATAAAACTAATTATCGATAATTATGTAAAATACTGGATGCTCTTTGTAAATTCACAGTCCTGAAAATATGTACCTTTTAAACTTGTGAACTTACGAGCAAATTGCAGTTATTTCTTGTCTAATTAATTAGACATATTTAACATCCCAAGTTCACCAACCCGTCTAGAGAAAGTGGATTCGTCTAATGGTTTAGTGAAGATGTCTGCAATTTGTTGATCAGTAGGTACAAAGTGTAACTTACTGTTCCATTCATGACATGCTCCGAAGAAATGATACCTGATATCAATATGCTTTGCCTGGAGTGTTGAACAGGTTGTTGGCAATGCACATGGCACTCGTGTTATCACACCGAATCGGAATTTTATCAAACTGAGTCCCTAATCTTGTAGTTGATTCCTCATCCACAAGATTTGAGACAGTAACTTCCAGCAGCTATGTATTCAGCTTCCGCTGTAGACGTAGACAGGAGTGTTGCTTCTTGCTATACCATGACACCCACCTTCGTCCAAGAAACTGACAGCTTCCTGAAGTACTTTTCCTATCAATTTTACATCCTGCAAAGTCAGAATCTGTATAGCCAATCAGATTAAAACCTGTATCTTTAGGGTACCATCCCTAGATTGGGGATTCCCTTAAGATACTAAAAATACGCTTAAAGCTATAAGATGTGACTCTTTAGGATTAGCCTGGAATCTAGCCCATAAACAAGTTGCGAACATGTATCTGGTCTACTAGCAGTTAAGTATAAGAGAGAGCCAATCATACCTCGATACTTCGTGATGTCAACTTACTTACCAGATTTGTCCTGATCAAGTTTGACAGCCGTTGGCATAGGGGTTTTGGCAGGAGATGCTTCTTCCATTCCATATTTCTTCAGAAGATCCTTGATGTATTTAGATTGGCAGATAAAAATACCGTCAGGCTCTGAATGACTTGAAGTCCTAGGAGAGGACAATTCTCCCATCATGCTCATCTCATACTTGCTCTGCATTAACTTAGCAAATCTCTCGCACAAAAGATCATTAGTGAAACCATATAATGTCATCGACATATACTTGTACAAGAATTATATCATCCTTATGCTTTTTATGGAAAAGAGTTTTATCGATGATACCTCTGTGAAATCATTTCAAGTAAGAACTTGGAAAGAGTGTCATACCAGGTTCGAGGGGCTTGCTTCAGGCCATAAGTGCTTTAAAGAGAAAGTATACGAAGTCTTCCAATTCTTTGTCTTCAACCCAGGGGGTTGTTCAACATAGACTTCCTCTTCCAGATCACCATTCAGGAATGCACTTTTCACATCCATTTGATATACTTTAAAGTTGGAGTGTGCAGCAATGCTAAGAACATCCTGATTGCTTCAAGCCTAGCAACTGGAGCATGGTTCTCATAATCAATTCCTTTTTTTGTGAATAACCCTTTGCCACCAGTCTTGCCTTATTCCTCGTAACTACCATCTTCATCCCGTTTGTTTCTAAAACCCATCTAGTGCCAACTATAGATTTTCCATTAGGTCTTGGCACCAGCTTCCAAACTTTCTGCCTTTCGAATTGATTGAGTTCTTCCTGCATTGCAGATACCCAATCTGGATCACTTAGAGCCTCTTCAACTTTCTTTGGTTCTGTCTGAGACAAGAATCCAGCAAAGTTGCATTCATTCGAGTTGTCTCTCGTATGCACTCTTGTGTCTGGATCACCATGATTTGTTCAACAGGATGGTCTCTACTCCATACCCTTTGTCTTGGCAGATTCATCTTGATGATTCACCAAAATCATAGTTGTGTTGAGTGTGATGACTAGTGGATCCACTTTGACTTACTCCCCCTGAGCTGATGTAGATTCTATTTGATGATCCTCCACTTTGACCACGTGTGACCATGATGATCATTTGTATTGTTGCCAATACTTCCTCCAGATGGTTCAGGATCAGCATTTTCTTCATTGGCATTGGATCTCTTATATCAGCTTCAGGTTGATCTTCTCCTAAATAGATGTCTTCTAAATTCTCAAACTCCAGAGAATCAGATTCATTTTCTTTTTGGAGACTTGGGAGTTTGGTATCATCAAATCTTACATTGATGCTTTCAATCAGCTTATCGTCATTGATCAGATAAACCCTGTAGGCCTTAGACTTTAAAGAAAAAACCCAGAAATATGCCTTCTTCAGCTTTGGCATCAAACTATCCAATGCTCTTCTTTTAACACAAAGCATTTTGCACCAAACACATGAAGTAACTCAGTGATGGTTTTCTGTTGGCATTACTTCCTAAGGAGTCTTATCTAAATCCTTGTTAATCAGGGTCGATTTTGAGTGTGCAAGCAGTGCTTACAGCTTCAGCCCAGAATAGATTGGAAGTCTTGATTGACTAATCATAGTCCTTGCTGCTTCAATCAAGGTTCTGTTCTTCCTTTCTACGACACCATTTTGTTGTGGAGTCTTGGAGCTGAATACTGACGAGAGGATACCCTTCATCAAAGACAATCACTTCCAACCACAAAGAAAGTGGACAAGGGATCACCCTTTTGAGCTATTATTGGAGATGCAAATGCAGCTGTACAAACAAGAAGAGCAACTCAAGATGAGTGTTTGTATAGTGCATTTCTTTCACAGGATGAACCTAAAGTCATAGAAGATGCTCTCAAAGATGCTGATTGGGTTCTTGCTATGCAAGAAGAATTAAATCAATTTGAGAGAAACAATGTATGGAAGCTGGTACCCAACCTAAAAACAGAACTATTGTAGGAACAAGGTGGGTATTCAGAAACAAGGTGGATGAGAATGGAGTTGTCACCAGAAACAAGGCAAGGCTTGTTGCTAAAGGATATTCTCATCTGAAGGAATTGATTTTGATGAGACCTTTGCACCAGTTGCAAGACTAGAAGCATAAGAATCTTCCTGGCCTATGCTGCTCATGCAAACTTTAAAGTTTATCAAATGGATGTCAAGAGTGCTTTTCTAAATGGTGAACTGGAAGAGGAGGTATATGTCAGTCAGCCTCCTGGTTTTGAAGATCCAGAATTTCCAGAGTATGTTTACTTTTTATTAAAGCACTCTATGGACTAAAGCAAGCACCAAGGGCATGGTATGACACTCTGTCTCAATTTTTGTTAGACAATCATTTTTCCAGAGGAACTGTGGATAAAACACTATTTTACAGAAATGTAATGGTGCCTTTATTCTGGTTCAAATTTATGTAGATGATATAATCTTTGGTTCTACAGATGAGAAACTTTGCAAAAAGTTTGCTAATCTAATGAAAAGTCAGTATGAAATGAGCATGATGGGAGAGCTCACCTACTTTCTTGGTTTACAAGTTAACAAGTAAAGGAAGGTATATTCATAAATCAAACTAAGTACATTTATGATCTACTTAAAAAGTTTGATTTATTGGATTGCAAAGAAGCTAAGACTCCCATGCCAACAGCCACTAAATTAGAATTAAGTCCTAATGAGAAATCTGTGGACATCTCTAATTATAGAGGCATGGTTGGTTCTCTTTTATATTTGACAGCTAGTAGACCAGATATTATGTTTTCTACATGTCTCTGTGCTAGATTTCAATCTGATCCTAAAGAATCACATCTTATTGCTATAAAAAGAATATTCAGATATCTTAAGGGAACACCAAATCTTGGTATTTGGTACCCTAAAGACTCTGGATTTGATCTAATTGGATATTCAGATGCTGATTTTGCAGGATGCAAAATTGATAGAAAAAGTACAACAGGCACCTGTCAATTTCTTGGTGACAGATTGATTTCTTGGTTTAGCAAAAAGCAAAATTCTGTATCAACCTCTACAGCTGAGGCTGAGTACATTGCAGCTGGAAGCTGTTGTGCACAATTATTGTGGATGAGAAATCAATTACTTGATTATGGATTAAATCTCTCAAAAATCCCAATATTTTGTGACAACACCAGTGCTATTGCTATAACTGAAAATCCAGTACAACACTCAAGAACCAAGCACATTGACATCAAATACCACTTCATAAGAGAACATGTGATGGCTGGTACTGTTGAAATGCATTTTGTTCCAAGTGAAGAACAGATTGCAGATATTTTCACAAAGCCTCTTGATGAATCCACATTCACAAGGTTGGTAAGTAAATTAGGTATGTTAAATTTCTCTTAATTTAGACTGAATTTTTCTGTAATTTGGCAGCCAGAATTTGATTAATTTTGATTTATTAAAATTGAATTAATTATAATTCTGGATAAAGTCTATAATATTTCAACTGATGAACTAGTGAAATTGTTTCAACTGATGCTTGAAACAATATCCTCTTGCGTTGTTTTTCATTCAACTGATGACACCAGTTGAGGACGCCTTCAACTGATCTTCATCAGTTGAATAGGAAGTTTAAAGAGGCGCTTATTTCATCCGTTGAAAGTATTATCAGATCTGAGCCGTTGAAACTTCTTTTGTCTCTCACCTACTTTATACACACGATCGTGTGTGTAATTTTTGTAGAGATAAATAAGAGTAATTTCTTCTCACGGTAATTTCTCAGCCAATCACAGCAATTTTCTGAGAAAGTATTTAAGTGTTTTAATTCATTTTTATTTCTTTTCATCTCACTCTTTCGAATTCTCAAAGCTCTCTTCTCTCTCTGTGCAAAAACAAGTTCTAATTTCTCTTCAAGCTTTCTCTGTAACTGCAATGGCACCAATGAAGAAGTATACTGCACCAAGTGAGTTTATTTATGAGAAGAACAACTTTGCGTCATTTGTGGATACCAAGGCTGTGGAGGAGAAGGAGTATCACAGGATGATGGAGTTCATCAAGTCAAGCCAGCTCTCTTATGCTATGACTGAAGCTCCCATCATTTACCATGAAATAGTGGAGGAGATGTGGACCTCTGCAGAGTTTAATAGTGAGAATGAAACTCTAACCTTCTCTATTAAAAATGAAACTCATTCTGTTAATGCTGATATTATGAAAGCATGCTTTAAGATTCCTGAAGATACTGTTTTATCTTTGCCTAGTGATGTTCAGTTGATTAATTTACTTTATGCTATGAATTATGTTTTACCAACTGATGCCTTAGGTAAAATAGAAAGGAGGGGTCTTAGGAGAGAATGGAGCTATTTATGTGATGCTTTTATTAAGGCATTTTCTGGTAAAATCAGTAATTTTAATGCTCTTACTTCTCAGATTTACAAATGCTTTACATGTACCTGACTAATGAATATTTCAACTTTGGTGGTTTGATGATCCAAGAAATTGGGGAGAAACTAGGTGATAAAACTGATAGACCTAGGAATATTTATTATGTCAGATTTCTTATGATGCTAGCTAATCATCTCAATGATAAGCTAGTTATTACTAACAAGGAAGCCAAGCTTCCCAGTTTTGTGCAGGAAAAGAGAGTCTTTAAAGACCTCTTTAGGATGAATTTATATCCTTCCTTGGAGGTGGTGTACCTGCCAACAATGGAGGCTGGAAAGCACAAAGAGGTACATGGCTTTCCTACTACTCTTTCTCAACCCTCACCTTCTTGCTTTCTGCCATCAGGGCTGTTGAAGAGGCCCATCAACAGTCCACACAAGTGGCAAAACCTTCTAAGAACAAGTCTTCTAAACCAACCTCAGATGCCTCCCAAAAGACATCTGTTGTAAAATCCAAGAAACACAAACCTGAGGGGAGTGTGATTGGAGGTTGTGAGGGGAGGGAAAGGGTGAACATAAAAGAAGCCCTAAGAATAAGGATGGAGAGATGTGTGTTAACCAGCCAAGCCACTCTGCAGTCTCCCAAAAGACTGTAGATGTTAATATGGAATTAAACTCATCCCTAGCAGCATCCTCCCAAAAGGATGTTGCTATTGAAAATAGTCCTCAACCAGGGACACAGTCAAAAAGGGGGAGGGACACCACTTCTTCACCAATAAAAGCTTATGGGAGAAAGAAGCTGAGAAGTGAAAAACTGAAGCACTCTGCACACACACAGGCATCCATTCTGGATTTTATGCCTTTAACTTCTCAAAGTCAGATTGATGTGACTCCAATAAATGTGGAGTCACAGCCCCTCTCTTCATCTCAACCAATCACCCATATTTGTGATCTTACCATTTCTACTCCTCAAACACAATCCCCAACCTCTTCTGTGGATGTGGAATTAATTCACACCACACTTGTAAATTCTCCATCTTTGGATTTCATGGAGAAGCCCCCATCTGAGATTGATCATCATCATTTTGATGATTTGTTGGATCTTTCTCTTCCATTTCCTTCTTCTGTGACAGTGTGTTCTGTGGATTTTCCCTTAAAATCAATCACCACAGACTCAACTATCACAGCCTCTAAACCTATTTATTCATTTTCTTCAACTGATCTCCCTCATCAGTTGACAAGTGTTTGTCCTTCAACTGATCTGTTTAACAGCTCTCATCAGTTGAATGCCTCTTCTACTCATGTTTCAACTGATGTCTCTCATCAGTTGACAACTGCTGCTACTTCAATTAATTTACCTCTTTCTACAGCAGTTGATCACATGGTAGCACAAACACTTTTAGGATTGAGTGGAGTGAGCTATGGAGTGGAGAGGCAGCCTAGTGAGCTCGCAAAAGGAGAGGGTGTGGAGAGTCTGGCATTTTCTTCTAGCCAGGAAAAAGGAGAGGATAAGAGTGACCCTTTAGTAAGGGTAAGTGAGGGAGAGGTGAGTTGTGTGGTGAGCCAAGGGGAGCCCTTGATGCAAGAAAAGAGAGAAATTGAGAGAAATGCAGGTGTCAATGAAGGGTTTAGTGAACAAGAGTTTCAAGCTGAATACAGATCCATATTGGATGGTGTTTCACTAGACCCTGAGACTTTTACTCATGGGATGTCCTCCATTCAAGACTTTGCCAGATTGGACAATCAAGCAGCTGAGAGGCACCTCAATCTAATTCACACTACATCTTCAATGCTTAGAGCAAAGGAGGCATTCACAGCTCTGCCTGCCAATGCTGGAGATGATTTTCATTATGATGATAGTGATGAAGACCTCAATGATGCTCTTGAGGAATCCCTTGTTGAACAACCTACAACTTCTCTACCTTCATGGCTCTCCATGCAGTCTGCCAATGCAATTGTTGTTAGCATGGAGCTGGAAAGGCAAGCCTCCACCATTCTTCAATCACAACCTGGAAGCTCATCCTCCTCTCCAGCCATCTCTGCCACCATTGCCAGTCAAGCTCTAGAAAATCTCAAGCTTCACAAGTTTCAATCTCTTCATTTTCAGCATGAGATAGAGCATCTCAATTCTCTTATTGCCTCTGTTAAGACTGATCTGACCAAGCAAATTGATGAAAAGCTTCCAGCTCAGGTCAAATCAGCTCTTTCTACATCTGAGCAAAAACAACTACAATTGGAGAAGCAAGTGGAAGCTCTGGAAGGAAATGTCTACACCTTAAACTCTAGAATGGATGAGATGTTGCAGCATCAAAGAATTCAGACTGGACTGCTTCAACATCTTCTTCTTGCCTCTGGTGTTTCACTTCCCAATTCATCCCCTACACTTGCTGCTAACAAAAAGGGGGAGAAAGAATTACCAACTCCTGCAGAATTGATCAGTCAAATTCCTCCCCCTTTCCACACTGAAAGGGAAAAGCAGAAGATTGCAAGGATGAAAGAATTGGACTCCATTGCAAAGAGAGTGGCTCAACTGGGCAAGAAATCATCTACATCTTCTACAGCCACTACAGCTCAAATCTCTTTTCCAACCACAACCACAATTCTCAGGGTGATCACACCTGAGATTGTTATCCCTTTCAAGACAGAAAAGGGTGAGCCATCAATTGTGAATGAATTCAAGCCCATTCTGTTTCCAAACAATTGTGGTTACTCCAAGCCTGGGAAAGACTCAAGCTCAATCTACTTTCCACCAGCCAGGCCTGACAAAATGAATACAAGCTTTTGGGCCAAGAAATCAAAAGTTATAAAGACTGTGCAGATGTGGCCTTAAAGGCTCATTTTGCCATCATCTATAGAGAAGGCCAGAAGCTGTTTATTGGAACTGGCCATCCTCATTACTCATTTGCAAAAGCTGAAGAGGTGGCCAGAGAATGTGAAAAAGAGGAGTTTGAATCCCAACTCTCCTTGAACCAAATAGAGGTGGATGAAAGGTATGCTATTGAGCTGGAAGAGGAGTTGGCAGCTGAGCTTTTAAATGAGAAAGGATTGCCTCTTGAATCTTCTCCAAAGAAAAAGAGAGTCAAATCTAAGACTAAGATGCCTGAGGCAGCCAAGAGAAGAGAAGAAGTGCCAGAAAAGCCTATCTCAAAGCCTTCTTCTCCAATCAAGGATACCACAGTAGTACATCCAGATGTCAACTTCCATGATGAGCCAATAATGCCAAAGGAGGAGCCAATTGACTTGGAAGATATCCCAATTCCAGCTTTTCTTGTTCAAGAATCTTCCAAGCCAAAGAAGAAAGTCAAGTCTGTGGCTAAGAGGATGGCCAACCCTCCTAAACCTCCAAAAGAACCTGAAAATCCTGATGACTATCTGATCATTGCTAACATTGAAGAAATTTCTGAGTTGGAGCTGGAGCTGGATGATCTTCAAGAAGTGAGAGGAATAGAAGCAACTTCAAAGTTACCTGAAAGATTGGTATTCTCTTACAAAAACAAGGGTGATGTCATCTGGCCTCTTCACAGAGTTCTGGATTCTGAGGGATTCAGTTCTCTAACAAAAATATATGGATCTATGAAGAGGACTGGAGGATTTACACCACCTGCCAAGCAAATGGTACTAAAGAGAATCCTTGAGATCAGGAAGGAATGGAACTCAGATGCTAGTCTACAAAGAAGGCTGAAAATTCCCTACACTGGAAAGAAAATTCATCATGAACCTACTCCAGTCATGGAATTTAGGGACAATCAAGGTGTTAGGAGATTTTTCAGACCTAAAGATCAACTCAAGGTTGCTAGCTTGAATACTCTGAAGACTCTTCAATCCAAGCTCAACAGACAAGATAGTGATGAAGAATGGTTCTACAGGATCTTTCAGAAGCAGATTAATATTCTTGAAGAAAAACTTAAGTCCAGAAGAAGAAGATCTTCTAGGAACAAGTAAATGCTCAGTCTAGAGGAGCATAATCATCTGTAATCTTTTCTAACTCTAGTATTTAAATTCTGCATTTTATTTTATCAATGTTTTGTTATCATCAAGTGTAGAATTTATGTCTGCATCTTCTCCAGTCATAAATTGGGGGAGATTGTTAGGAATCAATAATTTTTGATGATAACATAAACATTGTTGTAACATGTCTTACTTAGAATCCTTATCAAATTTCAGTTGTAATTGTTACATTTCTTGTCTTTGGGAATTATCAACGGATGGGTAGAATAGGATGGCTAATTGTAAATATCCAATGCCATGTAATTTTATCTAAGTGAAGGATATTCAACTGATGAGATGTAACTGATTCAACTGATAAAGACTGGATGATGTTTCAACTGATGAAAATCAAGCATTCAACTGAAGACAAAGTATTCAACGGATAATGCTGAGGAATTCAACTGATGAGACTGGAACAGCATTCAACTGATGGAGTTTGTAATTCATTCAACTGATGAGCCAGGCATTCAACTGATAAAGTCAATAGCAGTTGAAAGCAACCAGAACCTTCAACTGATGAAGCAAAGAGCAGTTGAAAGTGACTAGAGCTTAAGTCTGACAAATCACATGGATCGAATTACACTAAAATAGACATGGAAGCCTAATTAGGAAAATAAAGAAGAAGCACAAACATACTTATCTCATGCAGTGCAATCTGGATCAAATCAAGATGATGGTCAAAGATGAAGACATCTCAGAAAGCATGCATAAGACAAAGTTGTGCAGCATTGTTTTTAGATTAGAGTGCATTTTGTAATCTAGCTAAAAGCTTTGTAAAACTTGGAGTATATAACCAAGTTAGTAGCATCAGTTGAACTTGTTCAAATTACTTGAGAGAAAAATCTGAGAGTTAGAACTTGTTTGAGTGATGAACCAGCAGCTGTGCGAATTGTAAAACAATCCACAGATTCTTCTATATATAAAATCTCACGGGTGGATCATTCAATCCACCCGTATTTTTAATACTTGGTGTTTTTCTATTTATTGTGTTCTTAGTGTATTGTTCTTGAATCTTTTAAATTTGTAAAAGATTGTATTCAACCCCCCCTTCTACAATCTTTCTCATAGTTGGTGCAAAATAACAGCTTTGTTTCAAAGAATTCCAAGGAACCAAGTTCATCACAGGCCCCTCTCAACATTGTTGTAAGTTACATGCTCTAACATAAACATACTTATATATAGTAGTATATATACATACTGCATAATATATATGATAAACCTTGCACCCAGCCAAATCCGAGAAGGGAAATGAGTCAGAAAGAAGAGGTGGAAGCATTTCTTGCTGACTCGTGGGAGAATCTTACCAATTTTGAAGCAGATGCATGAAACCAGAAGTATATGTCGCCAGCTTCACCAGCAATTTATAATATCAATGTTTTTTTGGACTTGTAATTTATTAGTTTTCTTTTGTCTTATAAAACTGATTATAATTAGCTTTATAATTTTCTTTACAAGTTCTTATATTTTTAAAAAGATAAATAATTTTTTTTGACAAGATGTGAACCAAAAAAATGTGATACATAAGTAATGCATTTATCCGAGTTAGGGGTGAGCAGAACCGAAGAACAGAACCGAACCGTGCGAATTCGGTTTGGTTCGGTCCTAATTTTCTGAAAATTTGGTCTATTCGGTCCGGACCGAATAGACCCAATAAAATTCGGTTCGGTCCGGTCCGTTAAAAAATATTTTAGTCCGGACGGAATATACCCAATAGTCCAAACAATATATAAAATTAATTTTTATCTATATAATATATATTTAATACATATCTTATAAGTTATAATTATAATATCTAATTTATAAATCTAATTATATCTATCTTTGGTGAAGTGGTGGTGATTAATAAATATTATTTTTAAAAAAAATAATGAATTTAATTCTTTTATAATATAAATTTTAGTTTTTAAAATAATTTCGGTTGTTTTGGGCCGGATTCGGCCCTGGAAAAAAAATGAAATTTCCATTTTCGGTCCATTCGGTTTGGTCCCATTTTGGACTGAACCGACTAAATGCTCACCCCTCATCGAAGCCATTTATTATTACAAAAATAAAATTCCATAGAAATAATTATATACATTCAATATAAAGATTTACATATATATATATATGTGTGTGTGTACTGATTTACATATATATATATATATGTGTGTGTGTGTGTGTTATTATTCTAAAGAGAACCACATGAGTCCCATAGAGATTCAGTTGATTCTACTTTAAATTTTAAAATGTAATAAATAATTTTAAAATTATTCATAATTTGGTAGACAATTAAATATAACATGCACTAATAATTTGAACTAAAAAGAATTTGATTTTTACATTTTGTTCATGTATAGAAATACTTTGGATGAATGTGCTTTTATTGTAGAACAAGTTTGTCTATTATGATGAGTATTCTATAAAGTGTGACTCCATCTAAGTACGTACAAAATTGATTTTTTAAATTATATTTACAACCAACTTGGAAGAATATGGTTCTACTTTAGAACTAGTTTGTATATTATGATTAATTTTCAACGTTTTTTGGAAGAAAAATAATTAAACTTTATTTTTCGATTTACTAATTATATATTTGATGAATAATGGAGATTCATATATGAATTGTATATCTATATATAGATGTTCCCTACTACTCTCTCTCTCTCTCTCTCTCTCTCTCTATATATATATATATATATATATATATATATATATATATATAATGTATGTATGTATGTATGTATGTATGCATGTACGTATGTATGTATATAGTACGTATGTACGTAAGTATGTATATCATTTTGTTAATATTTTTGCACTTTTAGGCCCATTTAAAATAATTTGAATATAAATTATAGTCAATTTTGGATTTATTATAAAGAATTTTATAAAAATAGAAGATCTTAAAATTTGTACGAGAGTATAATGTATTGTTGTTAGTTCTTATACTTATTAAAACTAGAAATACTAATTAAAAATATTGAGATATATAAAGGTATTATCATAATTGTTCATTCCATAAATAAAATATCTTCAGAGATTAAAAAAAATATATACGGAAAAGAACATGGTTGTAGTAATAAACACTTATCAACATGATTCAAGAAATTGTCCAACAAAATTAACGACAAAAGGCTAATTTATTATAATTATGGAATTTCCCTTATTTTGATTAGTTTTAGGTGATTTTGATATTGTCACATTTTTGGTGTAAAAATTGGATTTTGATTAGTGTTGTTCATTTTTTTATTTTGGACCATGATTTTGATTTTGATTTGATCTATGTGTTTATTTTCATCTGAGTCATGTTATGTTGATTTTAAGCCATTGTGTTCATTTTAATTTTGAGCCATGTTATTTATTTTGGATGGATTTGTTAGATTTTAGGGCAAAGTTTTTTAAATATCGTCTCTGCATATATTTTCAACTGAACACGGTCATAATTTATAACTTTTATCCCGCGCCTACGTTCCCCATCATTTTTGTACCCTCCAACGTTTGAGCGGGAGTTTCCGGCCTACGTTCCCAGTCGTAAATAATTTGACGGCCGAAATTTTGCCGCCTTTTGGTTGGGGGAAAAATCTAGCACAAAATTGTTTTTCAACCAAATTAAATATGCTTGATTATATAATTTCGACAGGATGTCATTGCAGTTAATTTTGTCGATTGATCGAGTCGCTATATATATATTCGATTTAATATGGTCGAAGTTGTCGAATACACACACACACACACACATATTTGACCATCTCAGGCGAAATTAGCCGCCTAATTAATCAAAACATAGGGCGCTCAGTGGCGGATACATGATTTTATATATGGTGTGTCACAAGCTCGATATATCTCGTGTATTCGACATTTTCATTTCGTCACCACGCAATAAACAAGAATAATAATGAATTTTATCAAATAATTCTCTGCGACATTTTCACAAACACCTCATAAGCTCAACTTTTTCTTTGTCAAATTGCATATTTTTCCAAATTTGAGAAACCCAAAAATTAGCAAGACAAATTCGAAGATGTATGTGTAATGTGTGGAGTTTCAAAGGTGAATAGATAGGTTTCAAATTTAGAAGATGAATGTGTGAAGTTTGGAGAGAAGAGCACTCGAGCCCAACAGAAGCATTGAATGACACAAAACCAGGTTGTCTGCACAGACATGAAACATATACTACATATACATATAAACTTTTTTTTTAAAAAATAATGGCGTGTAATGTGACACACTAGGACACACTGTACATCCGCCCCTGAGCGCGCTTTCCTTTCACACTAGACGTCTCTTTACTTTCTTCTTGTACAAAACCTAGCCTCATTTTCCATATTTTGCTTCTATCACACCCACAAGTTCATACTTTTCAAATGTGATCTTCAAAACTCATCAAGTAACTTTTTATTCGTTATTAATGTATATATAAACTTGTTTGTCTTAATTATTAGAATTGTAGCAATTATTACAATATTTATGATTTACCATGTGTGCATAATTGTGATACTAGCGTCAGTGTGATTTAAAAAAGCAATTGTTATGCATGTTGATTACATTGTAGAACATATCTTTCATTAAATTGTCGAATGTTTAAAAATATTTTACAACCAATTTTTTTAAAATAACTAGATTATATTTTTTCCAATTTCGAATAATGAGGACTCCAAGACACTACTAAAATGAGGACTCCAGGAAACTTAACTCTCTCTTTCTCTCATATATATATATACCACTCAATTAAATAGAAACCAATTATATACAAACTAAACATAAAGGGAATGGGAAGGGTAGTGTGGCCCGAGCATAGACCCCATGATGGGCCTTGTTGCCGCATGGATGGGCCAAACAATTGATTGGGTGGGGGGTCCCGTGGAACTGAGATGGAGCCTAGCTGGTGTAGGCTCTTGGGCATGCGTGGATCTTGTTTAAGGCATGTTCATATAATGCATGACGCCGGATTTAGGTTCGGGCTTGGGGAGGAGTTAAGTTTGGGCAGGAGGATGTCATATTAGGGGTTGGTGATGATAATTTAGCAGTTCGGTCAGTAAATAAGTAATCAGTCTATTCCATCACTAGGTATGATTTTGAGGAATATGTTAACTCGAAATGAGAATATGATACTTAATATTCTCGAGTTAAGACAACTTTGCTCAAAATACCTCCCGTATAAATAGGTGATTTGGTATGGGCGTTACTCCTTTTTCACTCCTTTTTTTTCTAGTTGAACCTCATAATAAATGCCTATTAATGCACATGTCTAGTAGATCTTTAGAGATTGTAAGATTAGAAAGAGATATAGTATTAAATGCCTTTCGGCTGGTTGCAATTTGTAGATAACATGGAGAGTCAACAACTTTTACTATAATCTTATCTTTTGGTCGAGTATATAATTAAAGAATAGGCTATTAACCATTCTTCATCAAACTTGTGCTTGTACTCTCTTTCTAGCTATGGCTTCTTCCTCACATCTTAAAGAAAAATCGGTGGAAGAAATCCTTCCTCACACTCAACTAGCAATGTTTAAACCACATGAGGTGAATAAATGTGATTCTCTTTTGAATTTATTTCGAGATCTATATTGGCCACATGTATGTGATTACAATACAATACCAAGTTATTATATGAGTTTATAATTTAAATTTTACGTGTGTGCACAATGAACATGATCACAATCATGACCGAGCAATGGACACTCATGATAATGATGCTCATGATCGCAAAGAGAAGATTATGCACAAGTTACTGGATTTGGTTTGTAAAAAAAACATATGCAAATTCATAAAAGCATTATTATTTTATTGGTCTTGAAAAAGCATTTATTAACTGAATGCAACTAGATTAAATTATTAATAGTTCATAATTTTAATTTTTAGATCTGTTTTTTTGGTATAATTATGTACTTTTGTTTTTATATCCAAGTTTTAAACAATTTTATAGGTCCAATAATATATATAAATATACCTATAAATTAATGTATGTATGTATCTCTGTGTGTATTTATATATACCTTTTAATGATGGAACAGGAAGGTGAAACAATTCAAGCTTCAAAAGTACCAACTGAGAAGATCAGCACATCAAAGGGTTATTACAAACTTTCAGCAAATGATGTTAAAGAAATTGAAGAGAGGGATGAGGTGAGTTATCTTGTACATGCTACTGTATAGCTTAGTTTTTCTTATAGATGTATTGATAGGGATGAGGTCACTTATGCAGTAAATTGCAGAGTGTCTTAGTTTTTCTTATACACATCTTTCTACTAATTCTAGTACAAATCCTAATCGGACATAGGTATTCATAGCTTCTCCTGGTTTTGCAAAATATAAGAACACCTGGATCCCAGTTTCATTCAGGTTAAAAGGATGGACAATTATGACCCGTAAACGAGCTAGTGGAAGAACAGAGATGGTATATTCCGACCAATACCTTATTTTTACTATATATTTGTGATTAAATGACATCGTTGTCCTTCCACTTTCTCTCTTCAGATAGTATTAGCTATCCAATTAACCCCATCACCTTTCCCCCCAAAATATATGTAATTGTAAGTTTATTGTTGCTTATGTATTCGAATGAGTGGTAAAAACATATGGTTCAATCTCCTTGTTAGTTCTATAAACACCACATCTTCCGAAGGCAGCTTCGTTCAAAGAAGGAGGTCTATCAGTACATTAGATATGGCTTTGTTTCAAAGAATTCCAAGGAACCAAGTTCATCACAGGCCCCTCTCAACATTGTTGTAAGTTACATGCTCTAACATAAACATACTTATATATAGTAGTATATATACATACTGCATAATATATATGATAAACCTTGCACCCAGCCAAATCCGAGAAGGGAAATGAGTCAGAAAGAAGAGGTGGAAGCATTTCTTGCTGACTCGTGGGAGAATCTTACCAATTTTGAAGCAGATGCATGAAACCAGAAGTCTATGTCGCCAGCTTCACCAGCAATTTATAATATCAATGTTTTTTTTGGACTTGTAATTTCTTAGTTTTCTTTTGTCTTATAAAACTGATTATAATTAGCTTTATAATTTTCTTTACAAGTTCTTATATTTTTAAAAAGATAAATAATTTATTTTGACAAGATGTGAACCAAAAAAATGTGATACATAAGTAACACATTTATCCAAGTTAGGGGTGAGCAGAACCGAAGAACAGAACAGAACCGAACGGTGCGAATTCGGTTTGGTTCGGTCCTAATTTTCTGAAAATTTGGTCTATTCGGTCCGGACCGAATAGACCGAATAAAATTCGGTTCGGTCCGGTCCGTTAAAAAATATTTTAGTCGGGACCGAATATTCCCAATAGTCCAAACAATATATAAAATTAATTTTTATCTATATAATATATATTTAATATATATCTTATAAGTTATAATTATAATATCTAATTTATAAATCTAATTATATCTATCTTTGGTGAAGTGGTGGTGATTAATAAATATTATTTTTTTAAAAAAATAATGAATTTAATTCTTTTATAATATAAATTTTAGTTTTTAAAATAATTTCGGTTGTTTTGGGCCGGATTCAGCCCGGGGAAAAAATGAAATTTCCATTTTCGGTCCATTCGGTTTGGTCCGGTTTTGGACCGAACCGACTGAATGCTCACCCCTCATCGAAGCCATTTATTATTACAAAATTAAAATTCCATAGAAATAATTATATACATTCAATATAAAGATTTACATATATATGTGTGTGTACTGATTTACATATATATATATATATCTGTGTGTGTGTTATTATTCGAAAGAGAACCATAGGAGTCCCATAGAGATTCAGTTGATTCTACTTTAAAATTTAAAATGTAATTAATAATTTTAAAATTATTCACAATTTGGTAGACAATTAAATATAACATGCACTAATAATTTAAACTAAAAAGAATTTGATTTTTACATTTTGTTCATGTATAGAAATACTTTGGATGAATGTGCTTATAAATACATATCCAATCAACTTTTGTCAACTAGGCATCCCGAAATAAATAGGGGTACCTTTACCGGTCCCTACCCTTTATCAATACTTTTTTTTTCTTGTGGTCAGGAACTTCAGCAGCAGATCAACGGTTTACAGCAACAGCTCATGATGGTCGAGGAGCAATTGAGGTTCAATCAAAGCCATTCTACAATAACAATTTTTCTTCACTAATCTTTATATTGAACAAATGTATGTAATTTTGCTGATCTCTTTGTGTCTGTTCCTGAAGGATATTCGAGCCTGATCCACTTCGATTTACTTCCATGGATGAACTTGAATCCTGCGAAAAAAATCTTTCCAAGGCATTAAAGCGTGTCTCTGAGTGAAAGGTAGTACGAAAGAATCCTGATTAGTTCTAAAGCTCATTATTAAGAATGCAGAATTTTTGTAATAATTCATCCCGTACATCTCATTTTTCGTGTTTTCTTCCTGCAGAAATACCTTCTGAGTAACCATCTATCAACTTATGATCCATCAACTCTGCAGGTACTAAAACTAAATGCATCATTCTTTTTATTTAAACTTTTATAAAGAACAAGTGCTTCTATCTTCATGCACATGAGTAAACCACTGGCTATTTACTCTGTCCTGAAGCAAATAAACTCAGCCGTAAAGCTAATGTTCGAGGCCCAAAATGGAACCAATTCATTTGGAAACAACGCGATGAACTGCTGGCAAGAGATGAATGGTAATAATAACGGTGGAGTTAGCGGTCACAATCACGAAAATATTTTAGTATCCCCTGACACTACTTGCATGCCTTTGAGGTACCTTGACTCTGTCAAGTCTGGTTCGATTTATCTCCAATTACAAGCTTAATCTCCACCTGAACAATAATAATTATAGATGTTTGTATTCATATTATAGCAATTCCCCGCCAGGAGTGTATGAATCAACGAGTACTAACAATGGGGAGACACAGAGTGTGGGAGTGCATCACATAAACAATCCAGGTGAAGAAGAATGTCTCCAACAATGGCAGCATCAGTCAAGTCATGATTTCCTCAATGCTCTATTGCCTCCGCATGACTCCTTCTCTCTCGTCAAGGTACAATTTCTTGCAGACTGTCATATATAAGCAGTTTTGATTATGACGTGCTTGAGTTACTAGTGACAAACCTTGGTTAATAGGCTATCCCTGCACAATCGATCTCGTTGCTATAATTGAATTTACGTATGCTTGGCAGGACGAATTGCTACCTAATTCAATGCTGACACCCTTGATTCAGCAGCAGCCAATCGACAAGGCTTCACCAAGTGTACAACTCCCATCCAGCGAGGAAAGTGCAAATTATGAGCACAAGCTAAAGCTACCAAAGATTAACTAGCATGGATTAATATGTAATGTTCCATTTCCTCTAGAAATTGACTTCAAACACATTGTAGGTTGATAATGGTCATTTTGTATGGGTGCTTAAACCACAGATTGTTGTTAGCTATTGTACTAATCGAAACTACAGTTACTACTTATCAATATTTGTATATATATTAATGTATTAATCAGTTGAGTAACTTTGTATCTTTTGTGGGATAATAAATTATTATCTTTGTATCCACCATTTTTGTAGGTGTAGGCAGCTTTTGCCAGCATCTGCAGACTAACAACAAGATGAAGCTTTTTGAATATCACCTATTGCATGCATGAGTGATAACAATATAACTTAAAACCCAAGTGACATAAAATCATGTTTTTGTCACAAGAAATTTCTGGACACATATGAGCACCATACTATGATACCATTTTCATTCATTAAAGCTAAAGTATAGCCTTTCGAAATTTGCTCATCAAACCAACCGAGCCCCCACATAGCCTACAACACTCTTTCACAACAGTTGTAGTGTAGAATTTTGGCCTGTATATAACAGAAAATAATTGAGTTAGTATTATCAAAATGTGAGCCATAAATATAGAGCACTTATAGTAACAAATAATATGTAAATGTGATAATTTTTTTTATTTATTACAAGCCGACAATTTTGAAGAAAATAATATTCATGGTAAGAGAATATATACAAAAGTTTTTCACACTTTTAATATTTGAAATTTGGTGTAAAAGTGAGTTGATGTGCGTGCGTCAGAGTTGAGAATATTAGATTTGGTGAATTTTGTCACGCGGATGATAGAGGCTAGTTGCGCCTTTATAATTGTTATTTTGTGACGGGTGTTTGGATTTAAAAATTATGTATTTTATTTTTGAATTTAGTATCATTAATATTCTGAAAAGTTGGGATGTTACCGTTGATATCAGGGTAGTCTTTATTTCACAGGTATTAGGTATGAGACTAATGCATTTGTACTATGTGTTTCATGGATCCTCGTTTAATTTTAACTTATTTGTGATTAGTAAACTTTTATGCAAGTCTCCAAATTTTTAAACGGATTTTCTAGTGTGTGGCCATGAGCACACACTAATAACCACTTTTTAAGTAGGTGGAGCATTTCTATTGGTTAAAATTCATTAATAATCATGGCCCCTTACATATGCACAAAAATCATGACCAGTAAAAACCCTCCACCTCAACAAAAAGTAGTTGTTAGTGTGTGCCCATGGGCATACACTAGAAAGACCCATTTTTAAATAGTATTTTGGAGAGTAGACTTGGGAAATTTTCTTTATATTGTTTGTCTTATTGTGAAATTTTCTTTATATTGTTAGATTACTTGTGCTCAAGTCTTTTGTTCTTGTTATCGAAAATATGTGTTTGATATGTGATTAATAAGAAAGGTATTTTCAAATTCCCCAGTTTTAGTCACGAAAAGTGTGTGATCTCGATCGCCAGAAAAGTGCAAGAAGTAGTTTGCGAACGTTCTCAGAACACATCGATACCTTGTCAAACTTCTGTTTCACTTGACGATGGACGTAAACTAGCCCCATCGAATAAGAATAAGATCCCGATCACTTGAAAAAGTGTGACGTAAAGTATAAGATCCGGTCACTTGGAAAAGTGAGATATAAAGTATAAGATCTCGGTCATTTGGGAAAATGTGATATAAAGTATTTCTTAAAGTGAATATCCCTAAATTGTACTGGTTTTTAGTTTGTATTTGATCACTAGAGTATATAATATAATCGTACACCATACAAATAAAATTATTGCACAAACTAAAAACTAGTCCCCACCAGTTTTTAATCACTATTTTTAACTAAAAAATCACCAGTTTGTACATCACAAATCAGTGTCTTATATAAAACATATTTCTCAAATATAAATACATACATACATACAAATATATATAATATATATGATCATCATCTTCACCTGTATTGCAATAATGAACCTCGTTTGAATATTGTCAACACCTTTTTGACTTCCCACCATCACATACCATTACTAATAGCCACCGCCGTTTGCCACCATAACTTACCAGAACGAGCAACTACAAAAGTGACTTTATCGTACAAAATAGTCATTAATGCAGTATCAACTACTGATTTCCCTAGTTGTAAACAATAATGTTAGGTCCAGAAACGATTGTAGAAGGGGGGGGGGGGTTGAATACAATCGTCACAAAATAATCGCGGCGGAATAATCTGATCGGAGTTTAACTTGTTAATCAGATTTAAATTAATTAATATAACAATTTTTAAGTCGTTATATAATTAATGTGGTTCGTTTTAATGTTCACTAAATATCGTAGAATAAATTCGACAGGATGTATTCTAGTTTAGTGAATAAAACAACCGAGTGATCAAAGCACAGAAAACTGTGGATATAACGAATAGCAAGTTACAAACAACTTGAAAGTTTACAAAGCTTTGAACAATTACAAATGAAGAGGTGAAGGCCTATTTATAGGCAAATCACTTGAACTTGTATGACAAAGCTGGTATGACCATGCTACAAAGATCAGAATGACAATGTGAGCTAATGTCATACTAAAATTGAAATCTGTATGACAAAAGGTGCTAATGTCATGCCATACAAAATTCGGTATGACAATCTGAAGCATTGTCATACTGAAAAAAATTCGGTATGACAATCTGTAAGACTTGGGGGCTAAGTTAGAATCGGTATGACAATGCCTAACAATGTCATACCATATGAATTCGGTATGACAATGCAGGGTATTGTCATGCCAAGTCTAATTCGGTATGACAAACAGAATAATGTCATGCCAGCTGAAATGGAACCTTCCAGGGGCGGTATGACAATCTATATGATTGTCATACCGTGCCCAAAATCAATATAAATTGATTTTCTTTAATATAATTAATTCAATAATTATTCACTTAATTATATTAATCATATAAATTCATAAATTAAATTAATTCAAGTGTGAATCAATTTAATAAATAAATTATATAACTTATATGATTAATTAGAGATGTGAATAAATTAAAAGAATAATTATATTGAGCATAGTCTTCAGCAGCAGGTCTTCTGACTTCCTTTAAAAGATCTGATTCTTTGTCTTGATTGAACGACCACCTATTGTTGATGCAGAATATTTAATCGGAGTAGCTGACACACAAATGTACTGTCTGGTTCATCTGTATCTAGCTGAATCAAATATTCTTTATCAAATAAACATTTGAGAAGTGGCTTGTTCATCGAGTCTTTGTCTTCGTAGTTCATCTTCATCAGTAGAAATAGTTTGGAATCTTCTGAATAAATAAAGTATTAAAACTTTATACCTTCTGGACTTCTGGACGTGCTACAAAATATTATTTGTACACTGAGGCTTGAACATATTAATGAACTTCTTTCAGTGGTGTGCAGCAGCATCCTGAAATTCTTCAGATATATGATTTTAATAAATCACTTGACGTTCTTCGTACGGATTCCTTCAATAGTGCTTGCTAATTTACTTTCTTTCTTATCAGAGTTGAGTTGATACTCTTAAATACAAATAGGCTTAACATATGCCTTTCAATCTCCCCCTATTTGTTTGTTATCATAACATGCAAATTATCGAGAGGATAACTCAACTAACTGATAAGACAAAGGATTAAACATGAATTGTAAATAGCAAAAAGTTTCTGGTATTTCATTAAACATTCACCAGAATTCAAACAAGTACATTAGATTACATAAGGATGTTCTTACTGAACATATATTACAAATTCCTTAACAAATCTAAAGATCAACTTCTCCTTCTTCGATATCTGAACTGTGAAGGACAGGAGTTGACGGTTCTTCTCTGGATGGCACTTCTGATGTAGTGGACTCACCACGCTTCTTACGTTCTCGTGCCAGAGCCAGTTGATGTAACACTTCCATCTCTACAGGGTCTTCCCGGAAGTCTGATGGCTGAGCCTTTGTAACATTCTTCATCCTCCGGAAATATTGAGAAATATTCCTTCGGGTGCAGTAAGCTAGAATCACATCATCAGCATCAGACTTGGCTTTAGAAGCGAAGCCCTTGGTTCGTAGTAGAGTGGATGCTAGAGCCAGTCGCTTAGCAGGATACTTAGGTAAAGCCTCCTCATTTAGATTGACAGTGCATAAGAGCTCCTTGTGAATGAACTTTATACTGTATGGGTTTTTGACAACCTGTGGACTGTTGAAGACAGCACAATCCAACAGCTTATCACGAAGGAGTTCGTTCAGGTTGGAGCATCGCTTTACCTTATTGCGAAGTACCCAAAGCTCAGACACAGAGAATGATTTAAGAAATTCAACAGATAATCTAAATGAACCATTTCTCCGTGTATATACAATCAGCTCCCACTGTTCTAGCAAGTTATTGACTCCCACAGTCAAGTAATCAATTTCTAAAGCGAAGGCATGCATAAAGATATCCTCGTCAGGGTTTACCTCTCGAAGATCGTAGATCAGAGATAGGAACTTTCTGTCATTGAAAGACTCCCTTTGAGGTCCATTGAAAATCCTCTTTGCGATGTCCCAGCTTTTTCCAACTTTCCTTCTTATATCAAGATTCTTCTGCTTGCACGCAGCATCATAGATTTTCTGCTTCTCTATCTTGATTTGCTCTTCAGTTATCAGCTTGTCCTCTAGAAGTTTCTGGTAATCACGAAGCTTACGCTTCCTAGCTTCATTCTCAGCTTTAAACTTCCGGACATTCTCTTCATGTTCAGGGTCAACAGGTTCTTCATCCTGAAACAGATAGCTCTCCTCAAATTTGCCTTCTTCCTCTGCTTGACGGTAGGTAGCATCGAAGACGTCATCATCATCCATGTCTTGTGGAAAATCATCATAGTTATCAGAATCAAAGACATTCTCAGATTGATGTGCCGGCTCTTTGCCCTTAGACTTTCCAGAATTGTCAGGAGCAGATTCAGAAGTATTCCCTTTGTTACTTTGATTCGAACTATTGCCCCTGTCACCTTTGTCTCCATCTCCTCCTCTATCTCTTCTATTCTCCCCCTTAGTTGAGGGATCCTCTCTGGAGGTATCAGCATCTGACTTTGAGTTCCTGAGGAGTTGATCCAGTTTCCTGTCGATATCTTCAAATTTTGACATATACAGTGCATGATTAGATCTCATCTCGACAGTCAAACCATGAATTTCTCCCTTAAGCTCATCCCTGGAAGAACTGGATGGCCTTTCATCAGCTTTCTTCTCTAGGGTCACCAACTGTGCACCCTTTAGCCTCTCATTTTCAGCAATCATTCGGGCTAATTCAGCTCTCAGCTTAGACATTTGTTCCTCAAATAGAGCCGGGTCAGTGTGTGCACTCACCTCACGTACACTCAAAGCTGTTTCACTAGCCTCACGTGCATGTGTATCGCTCGGTGTTTGCCTTTCTTCACTCATAGTATTCACTCTTCCAGCTGTACCTGTGTAAACTACCAATGTCCCCTGAGATGGGTTCAAAGGTAGTGGAGGAACAAATTGTCCTCCGAATGCCTGCGAGGGCAGATTTACTTGCAAGCTGCCAAGTTCCTCCTGATCATCAAAGAAAGTGCGATCAGTAAAGTTTTCATACATACTAATTGGATTTTGAAAATCTGTGCAATCAGTAAACATAGTAACCTGTGTATCTGTTTGGTCTTGCACTAGCGTGAGTGCTAGCGCAGTGCTTGACTCTGTACAGGGTACCGTGGCAGGACGGTCAACTTCAATGGCATCATTCTGTTGAGAGAATGAGTCCAGAGACTGTTTCATTGCCTGTTCCAAGTCCAAGCCTTTTTGGGAAGGCAAGGATGAGGCTGCAGATGTCTCCAGGGCTTCCAACCTTGGCTTCTTAATGGAAGACAGAGCTGCGGGTTGACTCAATAAACTACTCGAACTCCGTTTCCTCGCAACTTTACGAACAGGTTGCATTGAAGTGTTGGTTGATGTGTTTGGAGAAACGAATATTTGTTGAAGAGAATCTTCAGCTAGGTTATGAACCTGTGTGTTGTCAGGTTCATTGCTGGTAGGCTGGAAAACAAAATCAAGGTCACAAACATAATCTGACATATCAATATTAAAGTTAGAAGAGAAGTCAGAAAGTACCTGAGCTACCTGTAGGTCCTTTCGAAAGGACTGCAACTCTGGATTTGAGGTAGAGTCAGCAGGTAGTGGTTGTGAGGTTGATTGTGTTTGTGGGTAAAAGTGGGTGTGTTGTTGTTGCGGTAGTGGTTCAGATGAAGACGGTTGGGTTTCGAAGAAGTTGTATTCCTGACGTTCGTCTTCAACTGTGTGTGTTTGATGTAGAGGGGAATGATGTGGTGATTGGTGTGGTGACTGATGTGGAGATTGATGTGGTGATTGGTGGGGTGACTGATGTGGAGATTGATGTGGTGATTGGTGGGGTTCAGGTTGTAGGTGTTCTGGTTGTGGTTGAGGTTGTTGCTGTTGCTGTTCCTGAGCCACTTGAAACGGATGCAGTAGTTGTTGAGCGTTGAACTGTTCAAACAAGTATGGAGTTATGACCAGGGGTACATTTTCATGCTTTCTCTTGTTGGTCAGAGATTTCATCAGTTTGGTACAGACACGGAGAGTTGGTGCAATTGGAGAATTGAAATAAGAGTTCTTTTCCGCGTCTGTCATCTTATCATTCAGAAAGAGCATTAAGAACCGAGGGAAAAAGCACACCACTTTGGGATTCTGTGCAACTGATCGGCTGCTGAGTGGTCCCAACTTCTTTAAAATCGACTGAAGAAGCAACTTGCCAAAGTTGATTCGTCGATTGTGAACAATACAGAACCCAATGATCTGAAGAAGGGAAGATATGATGTTGTAGTTGCTTCGAGTGGTAGGTGAAAAGACTTTTGCCAGCGTATCGAAGAACAAGTCCCACTCTGGTTTAAGATTCCCTTTCAGCATTCTCGGTAGATGAATCTCTCCTTGATAGTGAATGGTCTGAAAGAATTGGACAATCTCAGCATCTGTAGGAATCTCAGCAAAGTTGTCGCGTGGAAATCCAAGAATCCTATTTACATCATCCACAGATATAGTGATACTTCGTCCAGCACCAATATTTCCCGAGACTCGGAAGCTCTCCAGCAATGTCGTGTTGATGGCAGAAGAGTAAAAGTCCTGGAGTGGTCGAATCTGTAAATCAGCATGAGCGGTGATCGCCGTGCTGACTAAACTTTGACTATTCAGGAATCTCACCCACGGTCGGAATCTCACTAAACTGATATCAGGGTCTAAGTACCCGTTGTAGTTCGTCTCCCCGATCACAAATTGGCCAGCCATTTTATAATTAAAAATTGAATTAAACGAGAATTTTTCAAATAAAATGTGAATTCTCAAATTTCTCGTAAATTTCAATTAATAATTAAATAACAATTAACCAATTAATTAATAATTCGAATTAATTGATTAAACTCGAATTAAAAATTAATTAAATTGTGAATAGCCAATTTAAATCCACAATAAACCAACAAAGTCCCAAAAAGCTCCAATTAACTCCAACAAATCTCAAAATTGCTTTAAAAACCCTAAAATTTCGAAATCCAAGTTAGGGTTTTAAGAACTTCAAATAAATCCACCAATAATCAATCCCAAAGCTGAGTTACACAAGTAATGCACGACGTCCCAGCCACAAACTCGGTCAAGAATCGGTCGAACTCGTTCGAACTTGGGGAACCCAGTTAACCCAGTCAAACTCGGTGAAATCAGTGCAAAAACGGGCAGAGTAACGGCTTAGAAATCGATAAATTAGTAACCAGCAAGCAAAATCGTGCTTGAAATCAAGTAATCAGCAAGTTTTTGAAGAGAAAACTTGAAAAACCGAGGGAAAAACAATGGAGTTGTGTGTGTAAACGGAGAAGATGAAGTAACAGTATGACAAAGTCTGTTTATGTCATACGAATTTAAAAAATTCGGTATGACAATATACGGAAATGTCATACGGGTTTTAAGCTTCGGTATGACAATTGCATCAATTGTCATACCGAGGTTTGAACAGTTGAGAGAATCGCTCGGTATGACAATATAAGACATTGTCATACCGAGATCTGATATAAAGAGTATGCGACACGCGTTATAACCTTAATATGACAATGCTAATTGTCATACCGAGAAACAAATCAGCCAAACAGACTTGGTATGACAATACTAGAGATTGTCATACCGAGTTTAATAAAATTAAAAACAGAAATATATATATATAAATATTATGATTTTTGATTTTCTTTTGAAATAGAACCTTTTACATATAAAATCAAAAACCTAATTCAAATAAGATTTAATATATTACACATATATTTTGTAAAATTCAACTTTAATTAAATATAAATATTTATGAATTTAACTTTAATTCATTAAAATGAATTAACTTAAAAACTAATATTTATGCTTAATTAAATTTGAAAAATACAAAATAAATACATATAATTATCTAAATGCATGGAGAATATTACAGGGGAGTATGCAGCACTTAGAAAATTACAGAGACATGCATAAATACACAGAAAATTATCAGATAATTTACAAACAATTATATAAAATCTAATAAAATACATCTAATTACACAGAAAATTCACAAAAATATGATAATATATATAAAACAAATATATAATATATACACAGAGAATCATGGCATATTTAACATCCCTAGTTCACAAACCAACTTAGAGAAAGTGGATTCATCAAGTGGTTTAGTGAAGATGTCAGCAATCTGATCAGCTGTGGGTACGAAATGTAACACCACAGTACCATTCATGACATGTTCTCGAATGAAATGATACCTGATATCTATGTGCTTGGTTCTGGAGTGTTGCACTGGATTGTTTGAAATGGCTATGGCACTGGTGTTGTCACAAAATATAGGAATTTTGTCGACAGAAATACCATAATCATTTAATTGATTTCTGATCCAGAGAATCTGAGCACAGCAACTGCCAGCCGCAATGTACTCAGCTTCAGCAGTAGAAGTGGACACAGAGTGTTGCTTCTTGCTGTACCAGGAAACCAACCGACGTCCTAGAAATTGACAGCTTCCAGACGTACTCTTTCTATCAATCCTGCAACCTGCATAATCAGAATCTGTATAGCCGGTTAAGTCAAAACCAGTATTCTTAGGGTACCAAATACCTAAACCAGGTGTACCCTTAAGATATCTAAAGATTCTTTTGACGGCTATAAGATGTGATTCCTTAGGATCAGCTTGAAACCTAGCACATAAACATGTTGCAAACATGATATCTGGTCTACTTGCAGTAAGATAAAGTAATGAGCCAATCATACCTCGATAGCTTGTAATATCAACTTTCTTACCAGATTTATCCTGGTCAAGCTTTGTGGCAGTGGCCATGGGTGTCTTTGCCGGAGAAGAGTCTTCTAGATTGTACTTTCTTAGAAGATCTCTGACATACTTTGACTGGCAAATGAATATTCCATCTTCCTTTTGGCTTACTTGAAGACCAAGGAAGTAGGATAGTTCACCCATCATACTCATCTCATAATTACTCTGCATTAACTTAGCAAACTTCTTGCACAAGTTATCGTTAGTAGAACCAAATATAATATCATCAACATATATTTGAACAAATATCATATCATTATCATGCAATTTGTAAAAGAGAGTTTTGTCTATGACACCTCTAGTAAATTTATTTTCAATTAAAAATTCAGAGAGGGTGTCATACCATGTTCTTGGTGACTGCTTGAGCCCATAGACAGCTTTGAATAAGAAGTACACAAAATCAGCAAATTCTGGATTTTCAAAGCCAGGGGGCTGTTCCAGATATACTTCTTCTTCTAGCTTTCCATTCAGAAATGCACTTTTCACATCCATCTGATAAACCTTGAAGTTGGAATGTGCAGCAAATGCAAGAAATATTCTGATGGCTTCAAGACGAGCAACTGGAGCATAGGTTTCATCGTAATCAATTCCTTCTTCCTGAGAATAACCTTTTGCAACCAATCTGGCTTTGTTTCTTACAACAATGCCATCACCATCTAACTTGTTACGGAAGACCCATCTAGATCCAATTGTAGACTTTCCTTTTGGTCTTGGAACCAGGGCCCAGACTTCTTGTCTCTCAAATTGATTGAGTTCTTCTTGCATGGCAAGAACCCAATCAGGATCAGCAAGTGCTTCATCAACTTTCTTTGGTTCTAATTGTGATAGAAAACCAGAGAATAGACATTCATTTGTCGTAGCACTTCTAGTCCTTACACCAACATCAGGATCACCAATAATCAGATCAAAGGGATGATCTCTACTCCAAATCCTTTCCCTTGGAAGTTGTGTCCTTGACGATTCAGCAGTATTATCATTAGGCTGATGTGTATGACTAGTTGATCCACCAGCTCCCCCTGAGTTGTTGCCAGGTTGACTTGATGATCCACCACTAGCATCAGTGGAATCTCCAGCATTATTGCCATTTCCTCCACCATTGCCTGGATCATCATCATTGTTGTCATCACCTGTTGCAACCTCAGGTGGCACATCATCATCTGAATCTGAATCTGGATAGTTATCAAACTTCAGAGATTCAGATGGATCAGCAGATTGTATACTTGGAAGTTTAGTGTCATCAAATGTGACATTGACACTAACTTTCACTGACAGAGAATCAATTACAAAAACTCTATAAGCATTATTTGTATAACCAACAAAAATTGCTTCAGATGCCTTTGGTTCAAACTTGTTCAAGTTCTCTTCACTATCCTTGAGAACAAAACACTTGGCTCCAAAGACATGAAGATGTTTGACATATGGTTTCTTGTCTTTATACAAATGAAATGGAGTTTTCATATGATCTTTGTTGATCAAGGTCCTATTCTGGGTATAGCAGGCAGTAGACACAGCTTCAGCCCAAAAGTACAGTGGAAGCTTTGATTCAGCAATCATAGTCCTTGCAGCTTCAATCAGTGTACGATTCTTTCTTTCGACGACTCCATTCTGTTGTGGAGTCCTTGGTGCTGAATACTGCCTTCTAATTCCCTTTTCAGAGTAATAGTTGATTAGAGTTTGATTCTTGAATTCAGTGCCATTATCTGACCTTACAGCTTTTACTGGCACACCCTTTTCTAATTCAACTGACTTTATATGATCAATCACTGTCAACGGGGTTTCATCCTTAGAAGCCAGGAAGTAAACCCAAGTATATTTTGAGAAGTCATCCACAATAACCAAGGCATATCTTCCTCCATCAATGGATGCAACATTCACAGGGCCAAACAGATCCATATGCAACAAATGAAGTGGATCTGTAATGGTATTGATGGTTTTGCCTTTGTGAGATGCTCTCTTCGCTTTTCCTTTCTGACAAGCTTCACACAGATCATCAGTTGAGAATTCCAGGGAAGGCAAACCTCTCACTAGATCTCTCTTGACTAGAGAGTTCATGGTTTTGAAGTTGAGGTGTGAGAGCTTCTTATGCCATAACCAACTATCTTCAGCCGACGCTTTGGCGTAGAAACAGTGAACTTCGTTTCCTGGTCCTGAAGATAAATCAGCTACGAATATATTGCCTTTCCTTATGCCACATAGCGAAGGACGCTTATCCTTGATATGTTTAATGATACATATCTCCTTTTCAAAATGAACATAATATCCTTTGTCACAGAATTGACTGACACTCAGGAGATTATGTTGAAGTCCTTCAACTATTGCAATATCTTCTATGATGATCCTTCCAATTTTGTACTTGCCATATCCCACAGTACGACCTTTGCTATTATCAGCAAAACTGACTGTAGGGCCAGCTCCTTCTCTTATGTCCTCCAGCAGGGATTTGTTGCCAGTCATGTGCATTGACGCTCCACTGTCAAGCACCCATGTAACACGAACAGATCCACTGGCACCCTGCAAAAGACATACTTGATTAAACATTCTTTGGGACCCACACTTGATTGGGTCCAGCAAACTTAAAGAACTGATTTCTATCAGGTGTAACAACAGAGCCCCTTGGACTGATACTTGGTTCACTCTTGACTGAACTTACTTCCTTAACAACAGCCTTATAAACCTTGGTTTTAGGCTTCGGAACATAAGTCTCCTTTCTCTTGTGAGAGGGACTAGCAGTCTTTGATCTAGCATGCTTGTTGTTTGTGTGTTGTCTAGGTGATGTGTTTTCATTTTTAGCATGCAAATTTTTAAAATATGCAGACATCAAATTGAAAGCACAAGTCATACAATTATCAACACCACAGTATTTATGACATGCATCAAAAGCAGGAACAACAGGAGTATCAGTCATAGTAGTAGGAACATCAATAGATTCTACTCTAACCTTGTTATCAGATTTAAAGTTCTCAGTAGAATGACATCTATTGTTCTTGTTCTTACTATTCACGAAACTATTAGGCTTGTTGAATTTAGTTCTCTCAGAGTTGACACCTAAACCAGCTTTAGGCAACCTAACATTGCCTTTCACTTTGATTGGTTTCAGTGATGTCGGGATCTCATCTTTCTTCTCATTACTCTCTTTCATTTTAAGGTCTTCCTGTTTGAGTTCATATTTAATGACAACAGGAGTTTCTAACAGAGGTTCAGCTTCTGAGGCCTTAAACAAAGGTTGAGGGGAATCTTTCAAAACAAAAGGAATTCCTCTCTCCTTTGCACTCTTCTTAAAGGAAGTAATGTTACTAGCCTTACCTACAGATTTGTTATAGTCAAAGCCTATTCCAACAGTTCTCTTGATCTCTTGTTTATCATTAAGTTCTTTGACTATCATGGAGGCATCCTTAAAGGCTTTACATTTCACTTTCTCTTCGTCTAGCTGAAGTCTTAAAGCAATCTCACCTTTCTCTAGAACTTTGACTTTAGCACATTGTAATCCTAAATCCATAGTCAATTGTTCTATTTTAGGTTTTAATACTTTCATCTCATTCATTTTATAAGCATGAATATCCAAGACTAAAGTATCAATTTTAAGATTGGCAGCTTTCAACCTTTTAATAGCATCATCTCTTTCGAGTCCTAATTGCATAAACAGTTTAGGGCATGTAGGATCTACCTGAAAGCTTCCAGCAGGAGGAGGTGAAGATGATCCAGCATTAGCCATGAGAGCAACATTCCCAATCTGCTCTTCTTCATCACTATCTGTATCATCCCAGCTTTTCCCTTCTGCTAGATATGATTTGCTCTTGAAGCTTTGACTTCCAGAAGTTCCATGATGCTTTCTTACTAAGGCATCATACTTCTGCTTCAGCTCATCATACGAATCCTTTCTCTTTCCTTGAACCTTGGGCTGCTTGCATTCAGTTGCAAAGTGTCCAGGTTCACCACAATTGAAGCATTTGAACTTGCTTCTGTCCACCATCCCAGTCTTGTATCCTCCTTTGCTTGTAGAAGATGAATAGCCTCCCTTCTGAAACTTACTAACAGTAGGTTTGTATTTATAGGAAGGGTTCTTCCGGAATCTCATGTTTCCAAACTTCTTGGCAAACAGTGATAGAGATTGATCTTCTAACAGTTCAAGCTCTTCCATTGTATAGAACTCTTCGTCACCACTGGAAGAAGCAGTCTGACCCATCTCAGGTACAACAAACTCCTGAGTGGTTTTAGAAGGAACAACAACATCCTTCTTTTCTTCCGGTATAGGTGACTCAACAACTAGAGCTCTCGAATGGTTCAGTGTTTTACCCCAGCCATATCTCTGTTTACTCTGAACTTGCTCCAGTTCATAAGTTTTCAAAACTCCGTAGAGTCTTTCCAGAGAAATCTCATGCAGATCTCTGCTTTCCCTGATGGCAGTGATTCTGTGTTCCAGATGTTCGGGAAGGGTCAAGAGAAACTTCAAGTTGACTTCTTTCTTGTCGTAGAATTTCCCATTCAGATTTAAATTATTTATCAAATTATTAAGTCTGATAAATACTTCTGAAATCCCTTCACCGGGATGGGAACCAAACTGTTCATACTGAGCCATCAGTATCTCTTTCTTGTTTTCCCTAACTTCCTCTGAGCCTTCATTGATAATCTCTAATGTATCCCAGATTTGCTTGGCGTTCGTACAATTTACAACAGCATTGTACATCACTGGATTTAGAGATTCAACCAAGATCAGTTGAAGAGCATCATCTAAGTTCATCTGATCACTCTCTTCATCTGTGTACTCAGAAAGTTCTTTCGGAATGACCTGATGAGGTATCAACACACCATCCTCTTCGTGTGCTAATATGACCTTCATCGGAGTAGTAACACCCTTGTCTAAAATCCCAATGTATTTTCTGTTCGCGGTGCGGAGGAATAGGAACATGTGCCTCTTCCATAGGCCAAAGTGTTCCTGGCTGAACGGTGGGATTTTGATGCTACTGATTTTTTGTGTACTCATATTTAAGGATTTGAAGTGAATAGTGTTTGGATGAGATTTGGATTTTTGAAAGAAAAATATTTTAAATCAAAATTATTTTTTAAAAAAAAATAATTCGAATTAAAAATATTTGAAATTGAAGTGAATAGTGTTTGGATGAGATTTGGATTTTTGAAAGAAAAAAATATTTTAAATCAAAATTAATTTTTGGAATAAAATTAATTCGAATAAAAAATATTTGGACGTTACAGAGTGTGTATAGGATCTGATACTGAAAATGGTATCAACTGCTCTGATGCCAATTGTTAGGTCCAGAAACGATTGTAGAAGGGGGGGGGGGTTGAATACAATCGTCACAAAATAATCGCGGCGGAATAATCTGATCGGAGTTTAACTTGTTAATCAGATTTAAATTAATTAATATAACAATTTTTAAGTCGTTATATAATTAATGTGGTTCGTTTTAATGTTCACTAAATATCGTAGAATAAATTCGACAGGATGTATTCTAGTTTAGTGAATAAAACAACCGAGTGATCAAAGCACAGAAAACTGTGGATATAACGAATAGCAAGTTACAAACAACTTGAAAGTTTACAAAGCTTTGAACAATTACAAATGAAGAGGTGAAGGCCTATTTATAGGCAAATCACTTGAACTTGTATGACAAAGCTGGTATGACCATGCTACAAAGATCAGAATGACAATGTGAGCTAATGTCATACTAAAATTGAAATCAGTATGACAAAAGGTGCTAATGTCATGCCATACAAAATTCGGTATGACAATCTGAAGCATTGTCATACTGAAAAAAATTCGGTATGACAATCTGTAAGACTTGGGGGCTAAGTTAGAATCGGTATGACAATGCCTAACAATGTCATACCATATGAATTCGGTATGACAATGCAGGGTATTGTCATGCCAAGTCTAATTCGGTATGACAAACAGAATAATGTCATGCCAGCTGAAATGGAACCTTCCAGGGGCGGTATGACAATCTATATGATTGTCATACCGTGCCCAAAATCAATATAAATTGATTTTCTTTAATATAATTAATTCAATAATTATTCACTTAATTATATTAATCATATAAATTCATAAATTAAATTAATTCAAGTGTGAATCAATTTAATAAATAAATTATATAACTTATATAATTAATTAGAGATGTGAATAAATTAAAAGAATAATTATATTGAGCATAGTCTTCAGCAGCAGGTCTTCTGACTTCCTTTAAAAGATCTGATTCTTTGTCTTGATTGAACGACCACCTATTGTTGATGCAGAATATTTAATCGGAGTAGCTGACACACAAATGTACTGTCTGGTTCATCTGTATCTAGCTGAATCAAATATTCTTTATCAAATAAACATTTGAGAAGTGGCTTGTTCATCGAGTCTTTGTCTTCGTAGTTCATCTTCATCAGTAGAAATAGTTTGGAATCTTCTGAATAAATAAAGTATTAAAACTTTATACCTTCTGGACTTCTGGACGTGCTACAAAATATTATTTGTACACTGAGGCTTGAACATATTAATGAACTTCTTTCAGTGGTGTGCAGCAGCATCCTGAAATTCTTCAGATATATGATTTTAATAAATCACTTGACGTTCTTCGTACGGATTCCTTCAATAGTGCTTGCTAATTTACTTTCTTTCTTATCAGAGTTGAGTTGATACTCTTAAATACAAATAGGCTTAACATATGCCTTTCAAATAATTGTAGAACTGGTTCTTAGTTTGTATTTAATAAATGATTTTTATTTCATCACAAGCCCTATATATATATATATGAGTATATATATGTATGTGTGTGTATGTATGTATGTATGTATGTATATGCACCTTGCACTTCATAAATAACACTTTAAAAAAAGAATAACATAAAACACCAACACTTTATTTTTCATAAAAAATGATTTGCTAACATTATAATTACATAGTTAAACACAAATTAACATCCAAGGGCTCATGTTATTTGTAGATATTTGTCGAGCACATTCGTTTTCTCTCCCTATTCTGTCCTGCACTTGTAAATCGGTACACTACGCCATAGATGGGCAAATAAGACACGCAAAAACTGTTACCTTAGACCGTTTTTATGTTGCAATAGACCTAATGTAACGGAAAAATACCATTTCATCCGCTAGTGCTACCATTGCTATCTAATGTAATACTTGGATTATCAAGTGTAACACATCTAAAAGCATTACATTAGGGAGATAGAGCAACACTAGATTAACCAAATGTAACACTAATTCAGTGTTACCTTAACTTATGGAAAAATGACGCGGCACCCACTTGGCTGGACTGCCACGTCATCATATGGGACCAAGTAATGAAAAGTTTAACCAAGTGCCAAGCTTGGTGTAGTGGTTGGCACTATGTACTCTTAAGTGGGAGGTTGGGGGTTCAATTCCCCAACCTTACAAAATTTTCTAAACATTTTATTGGGACCCACACCGGTCCACACTGCCACATCAGCAGCAGTGGGGCCAACCTGTGGGATTCACACCGCCAAGTCAGCGGCAGTGGGGCCCACATGGGTCATTACATAAATAATTAATTAATAATATAATTAATTATTAAAATATTATTTCATTCACAAGTGTGGGGCCAACATGAGTGATTATTTATTTAATTAATTAATTAATTAATTACCCAATTAATTAAATTAATTAATTATTAAATAATTTATTATTAATTTAATTAATTCTTAAATATTTTTTAATTCACAAGAGCGGGGCCCGCACGAGGGGCCCACATGGGTCATTAATTAATTATTTAATAATTAAAAAATTAATCAATAATATAATTAATTATTAAAATATTATTTAATTCACAAGTGTGGAGCCCACATGGGTGATTAATTAATTAACTAATTAATTAATTAATAATATAATTAATTATCAAAATATTATTTAATTCACAAGTGCGGGGCCCACACGTGGGGCCTAATGAAAATAATTATGAATTAAAATATTAGCATAATAGTAATGGGAAGTGTTACAACATGACTGATCTATCGTAACACTAGCATACCACTGTGACACAAACGCTCTAAAGTAACATTTGGTGGGGATGTAATGTAACATTGACTTGCTTAATGTTACGGTAGGTCCAAAAAGTATGCCTACTGTAACACAAAATTGGCATTACATTAGAAAAGTGTCTTATTTGCCCATCTATGGCGTAGTGGTATACAACAAACAGTACTTCAAAATCCTGCATAACATAAAATAATAATTCCATAATATTGGTGTTCAATCACCGAAATCCTAACAAATAAAAATGACAATTGCATACAAAGCAAAGATGTAGTTGGACATTGCTATGATTGGCACTGAACTCATTGTCATTGTCCTGCAGCGAATTGAATTTGTTGCAAGACTAGATAACACTTAGATATATCGCAAATATGCGGGACAAATTATTAATATTACATTACTAGAAATACAGGACAAGAATAGTGTAAATTATAAAGATAGTTTTGAATTAAAACTAAAACAAGAAATGCAGGACAAGAATATTAATAATACATTACTAGAACTGGAAGAAAAGAATAGTGTAAATTATTAATATTACATTAGTAGAAATGCAGGACAAAGAATATTTAATCATGTCCATTAATTTCCAGATTATTTTAACGGTAGATCTTGTAGTCTCTAAAGACTCCAAAGTTTTTAGTCTCCATTGAGCCCGACCACAAATTTTGGAGTCCTTAGAGACTACAAGATCTACCGTTAAGATAATCTTGCAGTTAATGAACATGATTAAATATTCTTGTCCAGCATTTCTTGTAATATTCTTGTCCTGCATTTCTAGCAAACAACAATTGCTGAACATTGTAGTTTGTAGAATAGATTCTTGGGATATCATGGCTTCAGTTGCTGCAAGATCATCGACATGAGTTTTAGTTTTAATTCAAAACTATCTTTATAATTTACACTATTCTTGTCCTGTATTTCTAGTTTAATATTAATAATTTGTCCCGCATAATATATCCAAGTGTTATTTTGTCGTGCAACAAATTCAATTTGTTGCAGGACAATGACGATGAGTTCAGTGTCAATCATATCAATGTCCAACCACATCTTTGTTTTATATGCAATTATTATTTTTATTTGTTAGGATTTCGGTGATTGAACACCAACATTATGAAATGCAGGATTTAGAACAAAAAAATTGAAATCACTAGATTATATATATTTTTTTTAATTTTGAAGAATGAGGACTCCAAGACTCTACTGAAATGAGGGCTCCAAGAAACTTAACACTCTCTCTCTCTCTCTCTCTCACACACACACACACACACACACACACACACACACACATATATATATATATATATATATATATATATATATATATATATATATATATATATATACTCATGATCAAATAGTAACCACTCTTAAAATAAAAACTAGAAACCAGTTTCCTCACCACTATTTATAACTACAGGTATCACTAATTTATACCGCACTAATCACTGTTTTTATACAGTATGTAAACAGCGATTTTTATTATCAAAATTGAGAAAATCTACTTATCTAAATTATTGATAATCGATTATAGATGATTAATTTCATCCGTAGGAAGGTTCTTGGTTGTTGGAAGCCGCAAGAGAAGTTGTATGATGATGGTAAGTAGTCGTTAGTTTTGTAAGTTATGATGGAAAGTGTATGTGAGTATTGATGATGATAGACAATGGTGGCAAGTCATAAAAACATTTGGTAATGGTGGTAAGAGGTCCATTATTACGATTTGGATGAAGATGATGGTCATATACATTGTATATAGGTGTATATATATATAGGGATAGGATCAAATAAAAAATTTTTTAAGTTACAAACTTACAAACTTTTTTTTTTATTCTTCCATCGTGTTAATCCTTAATTATAGAAAATATCCATGTTGAAATTTTTTGAAAAAACATCACAATTTTTAAAAATAACGCATAAATAAATCGCGCATTCAACACATTCATAACTGGGGTTCAACATCAGGTGTAGAACACAAATTATCATTTTATTGAATATATGTATACACATGCTTAAACTATACCTCTAGGGTTAGGGTAGGGTCTAGAAACATAAATATTAGTTATATAATACGTTTAACTTAGTTTTTACATTGAAAAATTAGTTTATGTACTTCTCCAACACAATTTTAATCGATATTCAACAAAAAATGTTAAAAAAATGTTGAACTTAAATTATATACGTGTTGAACCTATAAAGTTTGTAAGTTTGTACCAGAACCCACCCCTATATATATATATATATTTATATTCGCGAGATATGCTATATATAAATTAGTGATATGTTATGTACAAATTAGTGATTTCTGTAGTTAAAAATATTGATAAAAAATTGTCCAGAAACTGGTTTTTAGTTTTTAGGCTAATTTGGTTTCTATTGGAGTAGGACTCTATATATATATATATATATATATATATATATATATACACACATACATACATACACACCACTAAATTAAATAGAAACCAGTTATATACAAACTAAATATAAAGGGAATGGGAACGGGTGTGGCCCGAGCATAGACCCCAAGATGGGCCTTGTTGGGGCATGGATGAGCCAAACAATTGATCAGTGGGGTCTAGTGGAACTGAGATGGAGCCTGGTGTAGCTCTTGGGCATGTGTGGATCTTGTTTAAGGCATGTTCCTACCATATATGATGCATGACACCGGAGTTAGGTTCGGGTTTGGGGCGGAGTTAAGTTTGGGCACGAGAATGTCATATGAGGGGTGGGTGATGATATTTTAGGAGTTCGATCAATAAATAAGTTATCAATCTATTACATCACTAGGTATGATTTGAGAAATATGTTAACTCGAGATGAGAATATCATACTTAATATTCTCGAGTTAAGATGACTTTGCTCAAAATACCACTACAAGGAGAAACATTAATTGTGACGGCACAAATGTGACGGAAAAATTGAGCGGCTATATGTGACGGATCCCGTCACATATAAAAATGTGGTAGAGTTGACCTTGACTATTTTATAAATGTGACGGTATCGGTTGTAACTAAGTCAATATTGACCACAACTAGAGGTCAATTATCTTAAATTCAATGCTCACAATAGTATTCGTCACATTTATATGCTGAAAAAGGCGGGAATATTTCCCACAAAAATATCATAAACACAAATTTGACCGACTTTGTGATATATGTTATACGTGACCGACTCTGTCATGCGTATGTGTGTGATAAATGTGACGGGTCCTGTGTTTTATACAAGAGATTATATGTGACGGGAGTGGTCATATATATGCATATTACATGTGTGACCATGTCGGTCACATATAGCCTTATTTTTTTAGATGGGTGAGACACGTGAAAACCCTAAAAAAAGCCTCCTCTTTTTGTATCCCCCTGCTCTACTGCTTCTTTTCCCCTGCTTTTTTATATCAAAATCTTCTTTTTCATGAATTCAACTCATATTTAATCAGAAATTCTAGTATTGTGGCTCACATATTACTACCCACATTCTTGGAATTTTTGTGGGTTAGAGATTATAACTCAGAAGATTTTTGAAGTTTTATATCATTGAGGTATGTGCTTATATTTATAATTATTGTTTGTAAATATTCTGCATAGATCATGATTATATTATATAATTATAATCTAATTTATAATTGCATATTAAATTTATAGATTAGTTCTCACATTCACTTTTCCTATTCAAGCAGTGCACATAATATTTATGTGATAATTATCGAAATACAAATGTGATTAATTCATATATTTATTATGTAGATGTCGTCTGATCGAAGTTGGATGAGTTCTAGGTTTGATGGTAAAGGTGGTTTATCTGATGAGTACAAAAGAGGTGTTGACGATTTTTTTAAGTTTGCACAAAGGTCAAAAGATTCTAATGATAATATATTATGTCCGTGCAATCATTGTAAAAATTCAGCATGGAGGACTGAAGATGAGGTGAAAGTACACTTGTATCGATTTGGCATTATTGAATCATATACAAGATGGGAATATCATGGAGAAAAATTGGCCTGGAACAACCATTATTCTATGAGAAACATTCAAACTGATGAAGATGATGTGTATGATGCATTTGAAATGCTAAGTGACATTGGAGGAGACAAATATCATATTGAAGATATGGAAGAAGAACCAAATGAAGAAGCATCTCAATTTTATAAAATGTTGAATCATGCCTCGGTACCTCTATATCCACATCATGAAAAACATACAAAGTTGTCATTTGTTTTGAAGTTATTGCACTTCAAGAATAGACACCATTGTAGTCAAAAGGGGTTTGACGAGTTACTTGAACTGATTGGATCTATTTTGCCTGAAAATCATACATTGCCAGAAAAGTACAATGAAGTTAAAAATATGGTTAGTGGGCTAAACATGGGGTATGAGAAGATTGATGCTTGCGAGAATGATTGTATGTTATTTTACAAGACAGACGCTAACAAGTTGCAATGTGATATTTGCGGGGCAGATCGTTATAAAGAGCTGAAAGACAAAAAAAGAAACGTGTAGTAAAAAAGATTTTACGCTACTTTCCTCTCACTCCAAGACTAAAGCGTTTGTATATGTCAAAACACACTGCACAATATATGAGGTGGCATAAAAATAGAGATGTTGTGGATGGACAACTAACTCACCCAGCTGATGGAGACGAATGGAAACAATTCGATAGAGCATTCCCTTCATTTGCAAATGAGGTACGTAATGTGAGGTTGGGACTTGCAACTGATGGATTTGAACCATTTCATAATAAATATGCTAAGAAGTATAGTGTTTGGCCTGTTTTTATTGTGGTATACAACCTTCCACCATCTATGTGCATGAAAGATCCATTTTTATTTATGCCTCTTATCATCCCCGGTGATAAGGATCCGACAAAAGATCTCAATGTCTATCTCCGGCCGTTAATTGATGAATTAAATATGTTGTGGGATACCGGGGTGACAGTATTTGATAAAGCATCAAATAATAATTTTGTGTGTGGTTCCTGGTTTTCTGGCCCTGTCTCGAAGATGTGTACTAGTTTAACCTCTCGTATACATAGGTGATTTGGTATGGGCGTTACTCTTTGTAACTTCCTTTTTTTTTTCTAGTTGAACCTCATAATAAATGCCTATTAATGCACATATATCTAGTAGATTTTGAGAGATTATAAGGTTAGAAAACAGATATAGTATTAAATGCCTTTGGTTGCAATTTGTAGATAACATGGAGAGTCAACAATGTTACTATAATCTTATCTTTTGGTCGAGTATATAATTAAAGAATAGGCTATTAACCATTCTTCATCAAACTTGTGCTTGGACTCTCTGTCTAGCTATGGCTTCTTCCTCACATCTTAAAGAAAAATCGGTGGAAGAAATCCTTCCTCACACTCAACTAGCAATGTTTAAACCACATGAGGTGAATAAATGTGATTCTCTTTTGAATTTATTTCGAGATCTATATTGGCCACATGTATGTGATTACAATACAATACCAAGTTATTATATGAGTTTATAATTTAAATTTTACGTGTGTGCACAATGAACATGATCACAATCATGACCGAGCAATGGACAATCATGATAATGATGCCCATGATCGCAAAGAGAAGATTATGCACAAGTTACTGGATTTGGTTTGTAAAAAAAACATATGCAAATTCATAAAAGCATTATTATTTTATTGGTCTTGGAAAAGCATTTATTAACTGAATGCAACTAGATTAAATTATTAATAGTTCATAATTTTAATTTTTAGATCTGTTTTTTTTTGGTATAATTATGTACTTTTGTTTTTATATCCAAGTTTTAAACAATTTTATAGGTCCAATAATATATATAAATATACATATAAATTAATGTATGTATGTATCTCTGTGTGTATTTATATATACCTTTTAATGATGGAACAGGAAGGTGAAACAATTCAAGCTTCAAAAGTACCAACTGAGAAGATCAGCACATCAAAGGGTTATTACAAACTTTCAGCAAACGATGTTAAAGAAATTGAAGAGAGGGATGAGGTGAGTTATCTTGTACATGCTACTTTATAGCTTAGTTTTTCTTATAGATGTATTGATAGGGATGAGGTCACTTATGCAGTAAATTGCAGAGTGTCTTAGTTTTTCTTATACACATCTTTCTACTAATTCTAGTACAAATCCTAATTGGACATAGGTATTCATAGCTTCTCCTGGTTTTGCAAAATATAAGAACACCTGGATTCCAGTTTCATTCAGGTTAAAGGATGGACAATTACGACCCGTAAACGAGCTAGTGGAAGAACAGAGATGGTATATTCCGACCAATACCTTATTTTTACTATATATTTGTGATTAAATGACATCGTTGTCTTTCAGGTTAAAGGATGGACAATTACGACCCGTAAACGAGCTAGTGGAAGCAGATGCATGAAACCAGAAGTCTATGTCGCCAGCTTCACCAGCAATTTATAATATCAATGTTTTTTTTGGACTTGTAATTTCTTAGTTTTATTTTGTCTTATAAAACTGATTATAATTAGCTTTATAATTTTCTTTACAAGTTCTTATATTTTTAAAAAGATAAATAATTTTTTTTGACAAGATGTGAACCAAAAAAATGTGATACATAAGTAATACATTTATCCAAGTTAGGGGTGAGAACCGAAGAACAGAACCGAACCGTGCGAATTCGGTTTGGTTCGGTCCTAATTTTCTGAAAATTTGGTCTATTCGGTCCGGACCGAATAGACCGAATAAAATTCGGTTCGGTCCGATCCGTTAAAAAATATTTTAGTCCGGACCGAATATACCCAATAGTCCAAACAATATATAAAATTAATTTTTATCTATATAATATATATTTAATATATATCTTATAAGTTATAATTATAATATCTAATTTATAAATCTAATTATATCTATCTTTGGTGAAGTGGTGGTGATTAATAAATATTATTTTTAAAAAAAATAATGAATTTAATTCTTTTATAATATAAATTTTAGTTTTTAAAGTAATTTCGGTTGTTTTGGGCCGGATTCGGCCCTGGAAAAAAAAATGAAATTTCCATTTTCGGTCCATTCGGTTTGGACTGAATGCTCACCCCTCATCGAAGCCATTTATTATTACAAAAATAAAATTCCATAGAAATAATTATATACATTCAATATAAAGATTTACATATATATGTGTGTGTACTGATTTACATATATATATATATATATATATATATATATATATGTGTGTGTGTGTGTTATTATTCTAAAGAGAACTACAGGAGTCCCATAGAGATTCAGTTGATTCTACTTTAAAATTTAAAATGTAATTAATAATTTTAAAATTATTCATAATTTGGTAGACAATTAAATATAACATGCACTAATAATTTAAACTAAAAAGAATTTGATTTTTACATTTTATTCATGTATAGAAATACTTTGGATGAATGTGCTTTTATTGTAGAACAAGTTTGTCTATTATGATGAGTATTCTATAAAGTGTGACTCCATCTAAGTAGGTACAAAATTGGTTTTTTAAATTATATTTACAACCAACTTGGAAGAATATGGTTCTACTTTAGAACTAGTTTGTATATTATGATTAATTTTCAATGTTTTTTGGAAGAAAAATAATTAAACTTTATTTTTCGATTTACTAATTATATATTTGATGAATAATGGAGATTCATATATGAATTGTATATCTACATATAGATGTTCTCTACTAGACACTCTCTCTCTCTCTCTATATATATATATATATATATATATATATATAGGGTATGGTTCATTGAGGAACTATTATAATTGAGTAACCGGGGAACTCAGACATGGACCGTAGGATAGATAAAGATGATGAGTGCCTTTCTGTGCACCAAACTTCATACAATTCATTGAAATAACTGCCTGTAACACGTGACCCTTGAATGCTAATATTTATCTTTCTTATATTATTTTAATATTATATGTTTTTTTTTGCTTTTCTCTTCTTCACGTTTTTATGATATACATAACTTACTTTTTATTGTGTTTTTCGATTTCCAAAATCGATATTTTAAGAAAATTACAACACTATAAATATCGTCATATATAAAATACTAAATATAAAATACAGAACAAACAAAAATACACAACATTTGTACAAAATTAAATACAGAACATTAAATTATGACAAAAAAAATACAGAACATTAAAGGCACAAAATTAAAAACAAACATAATGCATACATAGTGCTCAATACTTGCCTGAATTGCAATAAAAAAAATATACAGTACATATAATAAAAACTTATATTAAAATACAAAAATACAGAACTTGCAATAAAAACATGCAAGATGAATAAATATGGAACATACTGAAAATAAATTAAAAAACTTAAAATATATAACTTAAAATAAAAATAATATGTATGCAATGAGAAAAAAAATAGAAAACACACGATGTTAATACATAATAGGCATTATTTATTTTCTTAAAATATATTTAAGAATTTTGCTTTTTTTGTTTCTTGCATTTTGTGGTTCTTATTAAATATTCGTTATTTTTGTGTTTTATAACTTGTTTTCAATGTTAAGTTACCTTTTAAAAAATACAGAACATATAACAAAAATAAATAAGCAAAAGTCAAAACATACAAAATGCTATTTAAAAGAAAATATATAAATAAAGAATTGAGCATATAAATACAGAACACACATACAGAACACAGGGTACGTGAGTTTCGTCGGTTACTACAGAAATGAAAGGGAATGACCTTAGTGGGTCGTGATGTTAGTGGGAGGTGTTATCTGATGTGCGTGTGTTCACCATTTATAAAATAATGCAACGTGTATGTATAGTTACTCGTCCATTCTATTTATAATCTAAGGGTTCAGGGTTGAGTTACTAGGTTACTTTTTTTTTAGTTACCCACTGAGAAGCCCCCTATATATATATATATATGAATGTATGTATGTATATATGTACGTATGTATGTATGTAGTACGTATGTACGTAAGTATGTATATCATTTTGTTAATATTTTTTCACTTTTAGGCCCATTTAAAATAATTTGAATATAAATTATAGTCAATTTTGGATTTATTATAAAGAATTTTATAAAAATAGAAGATCTTAAAATTTGTACGAGAGTATAATGTATTGTTGTTAGTTCTTATACTTATTAAAACTAGAAATACTAATTAAAAATATTGAGATATATAAAGGTATTAATCATAATTGTTCATTCCATAAATAAAATATCTTCAGAGATTAAAAAAATATATACGGAAAAGAACATGGTTGTAGTAATAAACACTTATCAACATGATTCAAGAAATTGTCCAACAAAATTAACGACAAAAGGCTAATTTATTATAATTATGGAATTTCCCTTATTTTGATTAGTTTTAGGTGTTTTTGATTTTGTCACAGTTTTGGTGTAAAAATTGGATTTTGATTAGTGTTGTTCATTTTTTTATTTTGGACCATGATTTTGATTTTGATTTGATCTATAGTGTTTATTTTCATCTGAGTCATGTTATGTTGATTTTAAGCCATTGTGTTCATTTTGATTTTGAGCCATGTTATTTATTTTGGATGGATTTGTTAGATTTTAGGGCAAAGTTTTTTAAATATCGTCTCTGCATATATTTTCAACTGAACACGATCATAATTTATAACTTTTATCCCGCGCCACGTTCCCCATCATTTTTGTACCCTCCAAGGTTTGAGCGGGAGTTTTCCAGCCTACGTTCCCAGTCGTAAATAATTTGACGGCCGAGATTTTGCCGCCTTTTGGTTGGGGGTAAAATCTAGCACAAAATTGTTTTTCAACCAAATTAAATATGCTTGATTATATAATTTCGACTGGATGTCATTGCAGTTAATTTTGTCGATTGATCGAGTCGCTGTATATATATATTCGATTTAATATGGTCGAAGTTGTCGAATACACACACACACACACACATATTTGACCATCTCAGGCGAAATTAGCCGCCTAATTAATCAAAACATAGGGCCCTCAGTGGCGGATACTGGATTTTATATATGGTGTGTCTCAAGCTCGATATATCTCGTGTATTCGATATTTTCATTTCGTCACCACGCAATAAACAAGAATAATAATGAATTTTATCAAATAATTCTCTACGACATTTTCATAAACACCTCGTAGCTCAACTTTTTCTTTGTCAAATTGCATATTTTTTCAAATTTGAGAAACCCAAAAATTAGCAAGACAAATTCGAAGATGTATGTGTAATGTGTGGAGTTTCAAAGGTGAATAGATAGGTTTCAAATTTAGAAGATGAATGTGTGAAGTTTGGAGAGAAGAGCACTCGAGCCGAAACACAAAACCAGGTTGTCTGCACAGACATGAAACATATACTGCATATACTAGAACACACTAGGACACACTGTACATCCGCCCCTGAGCGCGCTTTTCTTTTACACTAGACATCTCTTTACTTTCTTCTTGTACAAAACCTAGCCTCATTTTCCATATTTTGCTTCTATCACACCCACAAGTTCATACTTTTCAAATGTGATCTTCAAAACTCATCAAGTAACTTTTTATTCGTTATTAATGTATATATAAACTTGTTTGTCTTAATTATTAGAATTGTAGCAATTATTACAATATTTATGATTTACCATGTGTGCATAATTGTGATACTAGCGTCAGTGTGATTTAAAAAAGCAATTGTTATGCATGTTGATTACGTTGTAGAACATATCTTTCATTAGATTGTCGAATGTTTAAAAATATTTTACAACCAATTTTTTTAAAATAACTAGATTATATTTTTTCCAATTTCCAATAATGAGGACTCCAAGACACTACTGAAATGAGGACTCCAGGAAACTTAACTCTCTCTTTCTCTCTCATATATATACCACTCAATTAAATAGAAACCAATTATATACAAACTAAACATAAAGGGAATGGGAAGGGTAGTGTGGCCCGAGCATAGACCCCAAGATGGGCCTTGTTGCCGCATGGATGGGCCAAACAATTGATTGGGTGGGGGGTCCCGTGGAACTGAGATGGAGCCTAGCTGGTGTAGGCTCTTGGGCATGCGTGGATCTTGTTTAAGGCATGTTCATATAATGCATGACGCCGGATTTAGGTTCGGGCTTGGGGAGGAGTTAAGTTTGGGCAGGAGGATGTCATATTAGGGGTGGGTGATGATAATTTAGCAGTTCGGTCAGTAAATAAGTAATCAGTCTATTCCATCACTAGATATGATTTTGAGGAATATGTTAACTCGAAATGAGAATATGATACTTAATATTCTCGAGTTAAGACAACTTTGCTCAAAATACCTCCCGTATACATAGGTGATTTGGTATGGGCGTTACTCCTTTTTAACTCCTTTTTTTTCTAGTTGAACCTCATAATAAAAGCCTATTAATGCACATGTCTAGTAGATCTTTAGAGATTGTAAGATTAGAAAGAGATATAGTATTAAATGCCTTTCAGCTGGTTGCAATTTGTAGATAACATGGAGAGTCAACAACTTTTACTATAATCTTATCTTTTGGTCGAGTATATAATTAAAGAATAGGCTATTAACCATTCTTCATCAAACTTGTGCTTGTACTCTCTTTCTAGCTATGGCTTCTTCCTCACATCTTAAAGAAAAATCGGTGGAAGAAATCCTTCCTCACACTCAACTAGCAATGTTTAAACCACATGAGGTGAATAAATGTGATTCTCTTTTGAATTTATTTCGAGATCTATATTGGCCACATGTATGTGATTACAATACAATACCAAGTTATTATATGAGTTTATAATTTAAATTTTACCTGTGTGCACAATGAACATGATCACAATCATGACCGAGCAATGGACACTCATGATAATGATGCTCATGATCGCAAAGAGAAGATTATGCACAAGTTACTGGATTTGGTTTGTAAAAAAAACATATGCAAATTCATAAAAGCATTATTATTTTATTGGTCTTGAAAAAGCATTTATTAACTGAATGCAACTAGATTAAATTATTAATAGTTCATAATTTTAATTTTTAGATCTGTTTTTTTTTGGTATAATTATGTACTTTTGTTTTTATATCCAAGTTTTAAACAATTTTATAGGTCCAATAATATATATAAATATACATATAAATTAATGTATGTATGTATCTCTGTGTGTATTTATATATACCTTTTAATGATGGAACAGGAAGGTGAAACAATTCAAGCTTCAAAAGTACCAACTGAGAAGATCAGCACATCAAAGGGTTATTACAAACTTTCAGCAAATGATGTTAAAGAAATTGAAGAGAGGGATGAGGTGAGTTATCTTGTACATGCTACTGTATAGCTTAGTTTTTCTTATAGATGTATTGATAGGGATGAGGTCACTTATGCAGTAAATTGCAGAGTGTCTTAGTTTTTCTTATACACATCTTTCTACTAATTCTAGTACAAATCCTAATCGGACATAGGTATTCATAGCTTCTCCTGGTTTTGGAAAATATAAGAACACCTGGATCCCAGTTTCATTCAGGTTAAAAGGATGGACAATTACGACCCGTAAACGAGCTAGTGGAAGAACAGAGATGGTATATTCCGACCAATACCTTATTTTTACTATATATTTGTGATTAAATGACATCGTTGTCCTTCCACTTTCTCTCTTCAGATAGTATTAGCTATCCAATTAACCCCATCACCTTTCCCCCCAAAATATATGTAATTGTAAGTTTATTGTTGCTTATGTATTCGAATGAGTGGTAAAAACATACGGTTCAATCTCCTTGTTAGTTCTATAAACACCACATCTTCCGAAGGCAGCTTCGTTCAAAGAAGGAGGTCTATCAGTACATTAGATATGGCTTTGTTTCAAAGAATTCCAAGGAACCAAGTTCATCACAGGCCCCTCTCAACATTGTTGTAAGTTACATGCTCTAACATAAACATACTTATATATAGTAGTATATATACATACTGCATAATATATATGATAAACCTTGCACCCAGCCAAATCCGAGAAGGGAAATGAGTCAGAAAGAAGAGGTGGAAGCATTTCTCTTGCTGACTCGTGGGAGAATCTTACCAATTTTGAAGCAGATGCATGAAACCAGAAGTCTATGTCGCCAGCTTCACCAGCAATTTATAATATCAATGTTTTTTTTGGACTTGTAATTTCTTAGTTTTCTTTTGTCTTATAAAACTGATTATAATTAGCTTTATAATTTTCTTTACAAGTTCTTATATTTTTAAAAAGATAAATAATTTTTTTTGACAAGATGTGAACCAAAAAAATGTGATACATAAGTAACACATTTATCCAAGTTAGGGGTGAGCAGAACCGAACGGTGCGAATTCGGTTTGGTTCGGTCCTAATTTTCTGAAAATTTGGTCTATTCGGTCCGGACCGAATAGACCGAATAAAATTCAGTTCGGTCCGGTCCGTTAAAAAATATTTTAGTCTGGACCGAATATACCCAATAGTCCAAACAATATATAAAATTAATTTTTATCAATATAATATATATTTAATATATATCTTATAAGTTATAATTATAATATCTAATTTATAAATCTAATTATATCTATCTTTGGTGAAGTGGTGGTGATTAATAAATATTATTTTTTTAAAAAAATAATGAATTTAATTCTGTTATAATATAAATTTTAGTTTTTAAAATAATTTCGGTTGTTTTGGGCCGGATTCGGCCCGGGAAAAAAAATGAAATTTCCATTTTCGGTCCATTCGGTTTGGTCCAGTTTTGGACCGAAACGACTGTATGCTCACCCCTCATCGAAGCCATTTATTATTACAAAAATAAAATTCAATAGAAATAATTATATACATTCAATATAAAGATTTACATATATATGTGTGTGCACTGATTTACATATATATATATATATATATGTGTGTGTGTGTGTGTGTGTGTGTGTGTTATTATTCTAAAGAGAACCATAGGAGTCCCATAGAGATTGAGTTGATTCTACTTTAAAATTTAAAATGTAATTAATAATTTTAAAATTATTCCTAATTTGGGAGACAATTAAATATAACATGCACTAATAATTTAAACTAAAAAGAATTTGATTTTTACATTTTGTTCATGTATAGAAATACTTTGGACGAATGTGCTTTTATTGTAGAACAAGTTTGTCTATTATGATGAGTATTCTATAAAGTGTGACTCCATCTAAGTACGTACAAAATTGGTTTTTTAAATTATATTTACAACCAACTTGGAAGAATATGGTTGTACTATAGAACTAGTTTGTATATTATGATTAATTTTCAACGTTTTTTGGGAGAAAAATAATTAAACTTTATTTTTCGAATTACTAATTATATATTTGATGAATAATGGAGATTCATATATGAATTGTATATCTATATATAGATGTTCCCTACTAGACACTCTCTCTCTCTCTCTAACATTAAAAGTTTGGTCGGTCGGTACTTGGGTCAAAATACGGGCCTATTTATGTAATCAGTTATTCTGGGCCCATCGATATAACCAATTATTCTTTTCAATTTGGGTCAAAGTACGGGCCTATCTATATAACCAATTATTCTGGGCCTATCTATATAACCAATTATTCTTTTTAATTTGGGCCAAAGTACGGGATTATCTATATAACCAATTAATCCTTTTAATTAAAATATATTACCTCTTTTATATTTTTGAGTAAAAAATTCAATCTTCTAAAATAACATTGAGAAACATGGTAATTACTTTTTTAACTAAAATATATTATCTTTTTATAAATTTTCTAACTAAAAAAATCAATATTTTACAATTAATAAGGACATGGGCGACATATTTATACGTAAAGATATGTGTCAAAAGTCTAAACGTCAAATAATAAAAAATAGAAGGAGTATTATTGTATTGGTCGGGCGGTTGGTACTTGGGCCAAAGTATGGGCCTATATATATAACCAATTATTCTTTTTAACTAATATAAATTATCTTATATATATTTTTTAGCTAAAAAAAACTCAATCTTCTAAAATAATATCGAGAAACATAGTAATTGCTTTTTTAATCAAAACGCATTATCCTTTTTAGATTTTCTAACTAAAAAAATCGAGCTTTTACAATTAACACGGGCTACATATATATATAATAATATAATATCGTTAAATATAATTATTAATAAATAACATGTGATATTATTCAACCAAAATACATTAATAACATTATTTTTAAATACTAAATTGATCTCACATTAAAAGAGATATTACAAATCTATCATATACTATGGGGGTGTTTGTTTCGCGGAAGCAGGATGAGCTGCTTCTGGCTTCTGTTTTTCATGACCCTTTGTGTAAATAAGTAGAAGCACTTTTAAGAAGCTGAGAATGCTAGCTTTTCTCTTTGAGTTTCTGCTTCTTTCCCAAACACTTTATTAACTTATTTACTTCTCACTTCTACTTTCTTCTCTGATTTAAGTAAGAAAGCACTTTTTTTAAGTTAACCCAAACGGCCCATGTATATTATTACACTATTAAAGCCGAAAATAAAAAGTTCAGTTGGTTGGTTAATTAGTTGGGTTTGGTGAATCGGTTGGTATTCGACCCACGGTCCATGGAGCTCTTGAATTTATAACATGTTATAGTATACTTTTTATTATCTATTAAACCAAAACATTAAATTTAGGTTAGTATGATGGGTCGGTATTTGGTTTCATGCGTGTCTTTTAAGTTAATATGTTTTATATCATATTATTAAGTATTAATAATGAAATATTAAAATGTTGATTGATTAGTTTATATCTGAGTTTATAGGCCTCTTTAAATTATAACATGTAAAAAAAATATTTTAACATTCTCATTAAAATATATATGTTCGACTTAATTTTTAATTAGTCATTTGACGGACTTAACTATGAAGAATTTATCCAACTATTAATTAAAATATTTATTCAACCACATTATTCCATCATAATTTTATTTTTACAATAAAATTTGGTAAATTTAAAATATATACGATAAAATATTAAATATGTTAACCGCCCGTGCATTGCACGGGTTATAAGCTAGTATATATATATAGGTGCTAATCCTGTACAAACTGTTTTATTGTACAAACTACAAACTAGGCCCAACCCGACAACTTAGCTCTCGGCGCAGTTAGCGTTCGGCCCACTTTCTGATTACAACACGACTACGACTAGTCTGAAAAAACAACAAAAGAAATTTAAATACAGACAGAAGAAACTATAGACAAGCATATAGACACAAAACAGTTACACTCATCGCTCTTACTGTTCATCTCTCTCAAACACAAGGTATAATCACTGCTAAACTTGCTTCTAATCTTCGATTTCTCGCCGTTTTTGCAATTATTACATGTTTAACTCTCTCGTTTTCAACATATTTTGCAAAAACAGGGGAAATCGCAGTGGAGATCAGCCTCGTACTCAATCGGAACGATATCAGCTTCAAATTTTTCAAATAGGTACAATACTACATGCCGAGTCTCGTATTGTAGTTATAACTTTGTTATTTTGTGATTGCATGTTAGTACGAGTCAGTTTTTTAGGGTTTTAGTAATTGATCTTATGAAAAACTAACATATAATGTTTATGTGTTCTCATAGCAGCAACTAGTTGTGTATATAACTCTGAAAGCAAAAAATTATGGCTAGGACTAGAGGAGGTATGTTATTTAGGGTTTTGTACTTTTTTTTTTATTTTGCTAAATTTGTGCTGTTATTACTGCTCTTATTTATGCAGAGATTGTTTCCTCTGTGATTTGTATTATATATGATTTATGATTTGATTTCGTGTTGATTACTGATTAGAGTTTATAATGTTTATGATTTATGATTACTGATTAGAGTTTACGATTAGAGTTTATGATTAGAAATATTTATGATTAGAGTTTATAAAGTTTATGATTAGAAATGTTTATGATTAGAGTTTATAATGTTTATGATTAGAAATGGGTAATGAAATGCACATGGACATGATAGTATGATACTGTATGGTAGATGCTGATAACAAGTATTCAGATATTACTTGTTACTCCTAAAAAAATTATGATGACATGTATACAGAAATGATTATGTAGAGATAATCCTGAGTATCTAAATCATAGAAGATTGCAAAGAGCTGTGATTAAATAACAGAAATTAGCCTTGATCCTATCATATGGATCATATTGTGCAAGAATGACAAAAAACTCTTTACTTGAGTTTAAGCTAGAATGAGGAATTTACCATATACTAACCTTGTTAAACCTGCTAAGTGCTTTGTACTGAATAAGAAAAAGAAGTCAAACCACTCACTGCAATCTGGCTCTAGAAGCCAAAGCCAAAGTGCCAAACGTTAGAGATATTTTCAAGACTAACAGAACTGGACTTAAATTTACTTGACCAGGTTAAGGCCATGACATGGTTCGGGATAATTATATATGTCAAATAAAGTTGAGTTAAGCAAATGTATGTATGGGTATAGTAGCAAGATGCTCAAGATTTTGTGTATGATTGTACAGATACAGTGAAAAATTCAAGATATAGTCAGATAAATTCTTGAGACTGACTAATATGCATGTACATACTAATAGATTCTTGAGTCTGGTTGATACATTAGAGCTGTGTACGTATGTATAATTGTGTAGTTAGCTGCATATATTGTACTCTAGTTAGCTGCATACTCTGTAGTTAGCTAAATATAGTCATAAATAAAAAACATGATACAGGTGCAGCTAGATATAGTACTCTTTATGTATAATTTGTGATTGATGTATAAAATATTAATGGTTGATGATTTATAAATTAGAGATTAATGCCTAATATAATTGTGTTTGCAGATGTATGCTAATATAAAATATTAATATAATTGTGTTTGCAGATGCCTAATATAAAAATATTAATGGTTGATGCTTTATAAATTAGTGATTAATGCCTAATATAACATTAGACCTGTAGGAACAATCGGACCTTGGTCCTGCGTTTTATGATACTAATTAAAAGTTCGAACAGAATATTAACCTTAATCGCTACGGCGCAAGCGATTCAAATCCACGTCTTCTACTATATTCTTTGATTCTCCTTGGACGAAGTGTGGCCTTCGATCTCCCAAGGTGTGCCTCTCCTTAAAGCTCCGAAAACCCAAAACCCTAGCTGTCTCCTTGAGAAAAATGTCTGCCTCTCTCTGACTCTAGGATTAATTCGTTTTGGTGTGTCTTTCAGCTTTAGGAGAACGAGAATATATATAGGCTACAGCAGGGATCATGGATCATTAGGTCAGGCCTTCCAATGACATTCCGGGCCAGGCCCAATGTCATTAAATATTAATTCTATCCACTAAAGAACTAATATTTGCACTACCTTTCCTAATTCCGTAAATTAATTATTTAATTCGGCTCCCATATTAATTGCTTATAAATTCCCCATGTTTAAGATATCGCATGTCCATTAATTAAATTAATTTCTGACAATTAATTTAATCAATATCTTTTATCCTTGATCATCCACTCAACCTTATAATTATGCAAGAACAAATCTGCCTGCAGGACTAAAGCATAATTATCTTTATGAGCTTTCAAGAGGACATCATCACCCGAATATATTTTTCGGACACGGTTTCCTTCTATAGTCAATATCCCACTCTGTATATAATGTCATTGCCCAATACATAAATTCGTAATTTAAAATAAATTACTTAATTTATGAGTCAAGGCATGTGCATTAAATACAAGTGTCAATCACTATATCCGGATTAAGAACTTAAGCATTAATAACATCATAGAATCTTAGTTCTTTATTGTCAGAATTAAAGAAACAATTATTCTACTATTTTGATCCCGTTCAATATACACAAAGTATATAAGTATTATTCAATAGTCAAGATAAACTATTTCCAAATAATACTTCAGCCGTTCCAGTGGTTTGTCTAACACCACCTCGACTGTGAACCTTTATTATATTATATAAGGAGTCTGACAATCTAATCTTCTGCTATCCCATTTGATACTAGATTGTCTACAATATATAATATACAGACAATGTGAAAACATGCATTCAAGATTCTCAAATAATTGTTATATACTTCAAACGAATATTTTAGTATAACCCTAACAATCTCCCACTTATACTCAAGATATTCTTTAAGTATATCAGTGTCTATTACAAGCAATCCACTACCAACTATAATAACTATGTGACCAAGTATCTGACTCCTATCGCTTCCACGTGCTCCTGAAAAGCCTTAGCTGGTAAGCTCTTCGTGAAAGGATCTGCCCGGTTATCCTTCGATGCTATGTCAGCCACAATGATATCTCCTCGCTTAACGAACTGTCGTATGAGGTGATACTTACGCTCTATGTGTTTCGCTGCCTTATGGGCCCGCGGTTCCTTGGTATTCGCCACAGCACCAGTGTTATCACAATAAATCGTGATTTGCTGTGGCAGATTAGGAACCACACCCAAATCCAGCAGGAAGTTTCGGAACCATATAGCCTCTTTGGCTGCCTCCGAGGCTGCTGTTGCCCCGAAACCCAAAAATTTGTATTTCCCTCGTTATTTGTCATAAAATTGTGATCTTTACCAATTCTGAAACCTCGGAGAATGCTCTTTAAGTGTTTAGTTATAGTCTAATTGATATCAGTTTGTTTGCTTTGTGAAAATCTGCTTTGAATGTAAACTGCTCCTGAGTAAAATTCTGCTCTGTTACTTGAACTTCTAAAATTCATAACTAATTCGTTATCTGTCGGTTTATTATGAATCTGGACATTTTGGAATCCTTGTTGAATGTACTTTAATTCTACAGTTGACTATTTTCTCATATTCAGAAGTTATCTTTGGTTAATATTGAGATTTGTAACAGCATGCATGTTATTTATCTTATTCGATAAATGAAAATGTGTTAATTGTTATTATTTGTTAAAGTTTGATCTTGTTAAGACTTGTTACGTGACTTGCTCTTTATTGTTTAAGATGTACTATAAGTTAATTACGTTTTGTTTATTAATTAAATGTATAGGCTTTGTTCGTGTTATTAATTTCGGATTTTAAGTGTCGACTTTGAGGTAGGTACCTTTTGACTTACTTTTATTTTCGAAAGGATATTTTGATTTCGCAAATTTCTGATTTTTGTATGAGATATAAGATATAAGAATTTTGTTTTGAAATTTATAAGATATAAGATATGAGAATCTTTGAATACACAGTCTCTACGTTTCGAACCCGTTCGTAATTTACGCTATAGTTCCGGAACTAGCCTTAGATACCCTTAGTAGGCGCACAAGTGTGCAATTTTAGATACCTGCTAAGGGCGCGTGATTATTGAACTTTAGATCCCGGTCACTGGGTAAGTGTGGCAAAAGAATAAGAATAAGATCCCGGTCATCGGGAAAGTGTGGCCGTAGAGCAAGACTGTGGAATTTATATGATTTTTGGTTCTGTTCTGTCTTAAATTCTGTTTGCTTTTAAAATATAAACTGTGGGTTGGATTTGCTTTTACAAGTGTTTTTAAAATTATTATTGTTTTGAGGAACAATGTTTTATAAAAACACCCACTAATTTCGAGATTAATTGTTGGTCAAATTGTTACTTGCTAACACAGCGGATAATCGACGTAAATCAAAAATTTCTGAAACCCTAACCCGAGGATCCATCTATAAAGTATGGCTGATCATGGAGATACGAAGTAATACCTTGTTAAAGCTTTACGTTAGCGAAAGATGGAGGTCCGAAACAAGCAATCACCACGCAGCCCTCGGTCTAAGGATCACGTCTCTAAGCAGTCCACACGAACGTCTGATCGCCAAAGATCACCGGAGCCGGTACTAGCCGAATGCAGCCTCTCTCTCTCTCTCTCTCTAGCCTCTCTCTGATGTAGAGCTGCTAGGGTTTTAGTAAAAAACGAATTTTATATGACTTAACCCTAAAACAATACATCATTATGTATTTATAGGGAAGAGAGAGATAGATGGGCCAAACCCTAATCGGATTTGGGCTTCTCCAAACCTAATCCGATTTTGATTTTAATATTAAATTCGAAATTCTAATTACTTAATTAAGACCGGCTCAATTAAATAATTTATTTCGAACTTAATTATTTAATTTAAATTCAGAATTTAAATTAAAACTCCTTTAAACGTTCAAAGTGTGTGACCCTTTAGGTTATTATTACGTTGGCAATAATTTTAATATCCAATAATAAAATTATAAACAATGAGCGGCATCTAGTAATACATCATTGCTACCCAAGTAATAATAATAATTGGTGATTCAATTAAACCTTTTGTGAATAATGTACAATGTAATATAATCCCTTTAACCTTATATTATAGATCAGACTCAAGGCATGTATTGTGTCATCCTCTTCATCGTCTAATCCGAATTTTCTTGATCAATGAGTAGACTATTAAACAAATCAATATTTGAGCACGGCCATGCATTTTATAGTCTCACTCAATCAAGAGGCCAATAATATCACTCCTAAAATAGGAGGGTTAAATCCTTTCTAGATCATTCATATTTCTCATACGATTCATAATATACCCAATGTACATTTCATCATCACCCGGTCAAAGGTAACTTTTAGTGCAACCAAAGTATATTAATTCTCATATAGAAATATAATGATATCAAGTCAGAGGATCATTACATCATTATCACAGTGAGAATTTCCAATGACACTTATTAACATGTAAAATCTCACGGTGGGTCATTCCAGTGCCATGTGTGGATAGATGCACTTATGTTCTTGACTTTAGCATCACTATACCTATGATCAATGAGATGTGATCATCAGTCAACAAACATACTAGTCTCAATGCATCATTATTGTCCCTTAACAATAATACTCGACTAGGGACATTTAGGAATATTGATATTATTCTCATAATCTCATTTCTAAGTCACGTACTTAGAGATATAGAATTACATATAATATTCCAAGGACATTTATTATGCTTTCAATTTATTATGCAGTAAATAAAGACATAATAAATATTTATTCAATAATCAATATAACATAATCCATAAATGTCTACAATAGAACACAATAGTATTGTCTCTAGGACACCAATACTAACAATCTCCCACTTGTACTAGAGCCAATCTCTGATGTATCTAATACCCATGGAACTAGTATGACCTTTGTGCTTCTGCTGCGACAAAGCCTTGGTCAGTGGATCTCCAATGTTATCATCTGTATGCACTTTACATATATGTATATCCCCTCGAGTATTAATCTCTCGGAGCAGGTGGTATCGTCTGAGTATATGCTTAGTGCGGGAATGAGATCGGGGTTCCTTAGCCTGTGAAATGGCTCCATAATTGTCACAGTACAAATCTATCGGATCTGATACTGAAGGAACCACATCAAGTCCTGTAAGAAATTTCCTGATCCAAACAGCTTCCTTGGCTGCTTCACAAGCAGCTATATACTCAGCCTCCATTGTAGAATCGGCAACCGTCTCTTGCTTTGAACTTTTCCAACTAACAGCACCTCCATTTAGACAAAATACAAAGCCAGACTGAGAGATCGAATCATCTTTGTCTGTTTGGAAACTAGCATCTGTGTAACCTTTTACAACTAGTTTCTCTTCTCCTCCATATACCAAGAATTGATCTTTAGTCCTCTTTAGGTACTTAAGAATATTCTTGACTGCCGTCCAGTGACCTTCACCTGGATTAGACTGGTATCTACTCGTCATGCTCAAGGCATACGAGACATCAGGACGAGTACATATCATTGCATACATTATGGAACCAATTGCCGAAGCATATGGAACTTTGCTCATACGGTCCTTATCATCCAATGATTTCGGACTGTTTTCTTTCGAGATCAATATCCCGTGAGACATTGGGACATATCCCCTTTTTGCCTCTTGCATCCCAAATCGATGCAATACCTTATCAATGTATGTACTCTGACTTAGGCCGATTAGTTTTCTTGGTCTATCTCTATAGATCCTGATCCCTAATATATAGGTCGCATCGCCCAAGTCTTTCATCGAGAAATTTTTGCTCAACCAAGTCTTAACAGCCTGTAAAGAAGGTATGTCATTCCCCATTAGTAATATGTCATCCACATATAGCACTAGGAATGCCACATGGCTCCCACTCACTTTCTTGTAAACACAAGGCTCATCTTCATTTTGAATGAAGCCAAACTCTTTGACTATTTCATCAAAACGAATATTCCATCTCCTTGAGGCTTGCTTCAATCCGTATATAGATCGTCGCAACTTACAAACCATTTTGGGAAATCTCGGATCGACAAAACCTTCAGGTTGTGTCATATACACATCCTCTTCTAGGCTTCCATTCAAGAAGGCGGTTTTGACATCCATCTGCCAGATTTCGTAGTCATAGTAAGCAGCTATTGCAAGCAAAATCCTGATGGATTTGACCATAGCAACTGGTGAGAAGGTTTCATCATAGTCAATACCATGAATCTGTCTGAAACCTTTTGCAACTAGTCGTGCCTTATAGGTCTGAACATTTCCATCCATGTCGGTTTTCTTTTTGAAAACCCATTTACACTCAATAGGTTTAAATCCCTCGGGTAAATCAACCAAAGTCCATACTTGGTTTTCATACATGGAATCCATCTCAGATTTCATGGCATCAAGCCATCTCTTAGAATTTGGAGTGTTCTTAGCATCTTTGTAGGTTAGAGGCTCATCATTATCCATAAGCATCACATCACCAGTTTGAGTCAAGAGAAAACCATAATATCTCTCTGGCTCATGGCGAACCCTACTAGGTCTACGAACAACCTGTGTTTCCGGAACAGGATTACTCTCAGTATTTTGTTGTACATCCTGCTCTGGTTCAATGTTATCATGTGGTTCTCGAACTTCATCGAGATATATTATCCTCCCACTGTTTTTCTTAGAAAGCATCTCTCTTTCAAGGAACACAGCGGTTCGAGCAACAAACACTTTGTTCTCAGAAGGATTATAGAATGAATAACCTCTTGTTTCAATTGGGTATCCCACAAAATTACATTTATCAGACTTAGGTCCTAGCTTGTCAGAATTTTGACGTTTCACAAACGCCTCACATCCCCAAATTTTCATAAATGACATGCTATGACGTTTCTCAGTCCATATCTCATATGGAGTGTTCTGGACCGTTTTAGTAGGAACTCGGTTAAGTGTATAGGCAGCCGACTCTAGGGCATAGCCCCAAAAACTAATTGGAAGATCTGCATGACTCATCATTGATCGCACCATGTCCAACAAGGTACGATTCCTCCTCTCGGAAACTCCATTCCATTGTGGTGTTCCAGGAGGAGTAAGTTGTGATACAATACCACACTCTTTTAAGAAATTCTTAAATTCTTGGCTTAAGTATTCACCTCCACGATCTGATCGTAGAGTCTTAATACTTTTGGTAGTTTGCTTTTCTACTTCAGCTTTGTACTCTTTGAACTTTTCAAAAGAATCGGATTTATTCTTCATAAGATACACATATCCATATCTACTGAAATCATCAGTAAATGTTATGAAGTAGTAAAAGCCTCCTCTTGCCATAGTTCGCATTGGACCACATACATCACTATGTATTAGTTCCAATCTCTCAGTGGCCCTCTCACCTTGTCCTGTGAAAGGTGCTTTAGTCATTTTTCCAATGAGACATGGTTCGCATGCTTCGTATGATTCAAAATCAAACTTATCCAAGTATCCATCCTTATGTAACTTGGAAATGCGCTTCTCATTTATATGGCCTAAACGACAGTGCCAGAGGTATGTTTTATTTGAGTCATCAGTTTTAAGTCATTTATTATTCACATTATAGATGGGAGTATCCAAGTCAAGAACATATAAACCGTTAAATAAACGTGCAACCCCATAGGTAACATTATTCAAAGAAAAGGAACAACTATTGTTCTGAATTGAAAAAGCAAAACCTTTCTTGTCCAAACAAGAAACTGAAATAATGTATCTGCAAATTGCAGGCACGTAAAAACAATTCTCAAGTTCTAAAATAAGCCCAGTGGGCAACGATAAATGATAAGTCCCTACAGCTATAGCAGCAACCTTTGCTCCATTGCCAACTCGCAGGTCGACTTCTCCCTTTGCCAACGTCCTACTTCCCTGTAGCTCCTGCACATTCATACAAATGTGAGAACCACATCCAGTATCTAATACCCAAGATGTTGAAGTAGACAAATTGACTTCTATAACATAAATACCTAAATCAGAAGCGGCAGCAGCCTTCTTCTTCTTCAGATCCTCCAAATAAGCATGACAGTTCCTCTTCCAATGACCTGGTTTCTTGCAATAGTGACAATCACCATCCTTCTGAACACCACCTTTCGGCTTCAAGGCCTTAGTTGGACCAGGTTTCGGATTGTCATTAGAATTAGATCCCATCTTTTTCTTGCCTTTCCATTTACCCTTTCCTTTGGCCTTCCCCTTATTCACCATCAATATGGGAGTAGGGGACGCCTTCTGAATGTTGGTTTCAGCAGTTTTCAACATTGCCAACAATTCGGCGGGGTTCTTGTTTATCTCATTCATATTGTAATTCATTACAAACTGAGAATAGTTATTGTTTAGAGATTGCAAGATCAGATCAATTTGGTGCTCAGGACCAATCGGGGCACCCAATTTTTCAAGATAATCAATATACCCTATCATCTTAAGAACATGCGGTCCTATCGGATCACGTTCACCCTGCTTACAAGCATTCAAAGATTTGAAAGTATCAAACCTCTCCTGACGAGCCTGTCCCTCAAACATACGCTTAAGGTGCTCAATCATATCATAAGAATCCATATTCTCATGTTGTTTCTGAAGTTCAACACTCATGGTCGCTAACATGAGACATTGAACATCCGTGTCATCATCGATATGCTTCTGATAAGCAGTATGCTGAGCACGGGTTGATCCTTCAGCGAGAGGTGTAGGGCGAGGAATATCTATGACATAGAGCTTGCGCTCTTGTTTGAGGACAATCCTCAAATTCCTTTGCCAGTCAAGGAAGTTGGTTCCTGTCAGCTTGTCCTTCTCAAGGACTGATCGTACAGAGAAGTTGTTTGAATTATTTGCCATTGGATATCTACAATATTTCAAATGCATAAGATAAATTAGTCTACAGATGTTTATTAAATTATGTTCAAGTGATTATAAATATATATTCAAAATATATATCTCCCACTATTTTGTTCAAATCAATAGCCCTAACTATTAATTCGGAAAGCATTTCTGTAAATCTTTCTAGTGAGCCAAGATCTATATTTCATCCATGCTTTAAGTTAGCGTGGGCTAATACTCTCAAAACATGACTATTTAGGTAGACAACATTTGTCAATTATATCAAATATAACTCTTGGATAGTTTGGTGGAGCAACCCTTTGCACATATTTATGTAATAAATCTCACCAAACTCCATGCCTCTAAACCCACAATGCTATTGTGATGGTTTAGTTAAGTTAAACCCAATAATTCAATAACTAAGTACATTTACTTATCACGTCTTCCCATGATTGATTAAAGCACTTTGCTTTGGCAAACCTACTTCTTTCAATCTAGATCTTGACGAGTATTAATCATTGGAAGGCATCTGATTAACTTAATATTTTAATCAGGGATTTTATTAAAATGACCATGATCCTGTTATAAAGAGATCCTCAATTTTTCCTTGAATTAAATATTTCAAATCAATACTCTTTGATTGGTTGAAAACCCGACCTAAGGTGTTGGCACAACGGCTATACTTAAAAACCCCAAATCCGACGGAATCTTCCTCTCATTGAATATCGAAAATCCATAATTAATTCCGTGTTTCATAAACACGAGAATCTCATGATCGTTGTATTCCTTTTTAAAATCTTGAGTCGTTACAGATTTTATCTTGTTTAAACAAGCATGGCATGGGTGTCGTATCGAATACATACATCTTAATCTAATTAAGCATGCATCTCTATAACTACGCATACATATCATTATCTCATGCATCATATATGTAAAGTGCAGTATGTAAACGTGCATGGTTATGGCCTTTATCCTATATGATTCTTTCAAGCTAATGAAAGAATCTAGGTCAATCTATGGTGAAGATGTATAACTATTACAAGTCTTCATGCTCCTTGATTGCCTCTCCTTGTGGATCATCCTTCAATCTTCAAGTACATTACAATGAATAATTGAATACAACCTATTCTGAGGTACTTACATGAGAAAACTCGAGTTACATTCGAGATTAAAATTACAAGAATAAATATCACGACATGCAAGTCGTATTTATACAACCAAAACCAAAAAACATTAAACTAGGGGTCCTTAAGGCCATAACCAGCACCATACTCAAGTAAACAAACAAGAACACATAACCATACAAAGCGGGGGTCCGGGGCGGCAGCCACCGAGCAGGGGTCCGGGGGCGGCAGCCACCGGGCGGGGTCCGGGGGCGGCAGCCCCAGGCTGGGGTCAGCTCGGAAATTTTTGATTCCTGAATACAAGTGCTATACAAAAATCATCAATTTCAGAACAACAGATCATATCTGTTACCTTCTGCCACTACTGCATCATATGCAGTTTCAGAAGCATGTATCATATACATGCTGATCATTCCCCAGTGACCAGATCATGTCCATACACCATCTTGTTGAACAGTTTATATCATTATATAAACAACACATCATATGCAGAACATACAAATCGCATACTAATCAGTCATGGCAAATCATAATCTTGCTAGTATCATCATATCACTATATTTAACATAACAGAATCATATATGATCAATATAGCATGTTACAATCAACATATCTCAAAACCATATCAAGGCAGATTCATAAAACATGCATACATGCATCGAATACTGTAAACACGTAACCAAATCAGCCCCTTATAGACGTAGCTCTGATACCACTGTTGGGTTTCGGGGCAACAAACACAGCGGATAATCGACGTAAAATCAAAAATTTCTGAAACCCTAACCCGAGGATCCATCTATAAAGTATGGCTGATCATGGAGATACGAAGTAATACCTTGTTAAAGCTTTACGTTAGCGAAAGATGGAGGTCTGAAACAAGCAATCACCACGCAGCCCTCGGTCTAAGGATCACATCTCTAAGCAGTCCACACGAACGTCTGATCGCCAAAGATCACCGGAGCCGGTACTAGCCGAATGCAGCCTCTCTCTCTCTCTCTAGCCTCTCTCTGATGTAGAGCTGCTAGGGTTTTAGTAAAAACGAATTTTATATGACTTAACCCTAAAACAATACATCATTATGTATTTATAGGGAAGAGAGAGATAGATGGGCCAAACCCTAATCGGATTTGGGCTTCTCCAAACCTAATCCGATTTTGATTTTAATATTAAATTCGAAATTCTAATTACTTAATTAAGACCGGCTCAATTAAATAATTTATTTCGAACTTAATTATTTAATTTAAATTCAGAATTTAAATTAAAACTCCTTTAAACGTTCAAAGTGTGTGACCCTTTAGGTTATTATTACGTTGGCAATAATTTTAATATCCAATAATAAAATTATAAACAATGAGCGGCATCTAGTAATACATCATTGCTACCCAAGTAATAATAATAATTGGTGATTCAATTAAACCTTTTGTGAATAATGTACAATGTAATATAATCCCTTTAACCTTATATTATAGATCAGACTCAAGGCATGTATTGTGTCATCCTCTTCATCGTCTAATCCGAATTTCCTTGATCAATGAGTAGACTATTAAACAAATCAATATTTGAGCACGGCCATGCATTTTATAGTCTCACTCAATCAAGAGGCCAATAATATCACTCCTAAAATAGGAGGGTTAAATCCTTTCTAGATCATTCATATTTCTCATACGATTCATAATATACCCAATGTACATTTCATCATCACCCGGTCAAAGGTAACTTTTAGTGCAACCAAAGTATATTAATTCTCATATAGAAATATAATGATATCAAGTCAGAGGATCATTACATCATTATCACAGTGAGAATTTCCAATGACACTTATTAACATGTAAAATCTCACGATGGGTCATTCCAGTGCCATGTGTCGATAGATGCACTTATGTTCTTGACTTTAGCATCACTATACCTATGATCAATGAGATGTGATCATCAGTCAACAAACATACTAGTCTCAATGCATCATTATTGTCCCTTAACAATAATACTCGACTAGGGACATTTAGGAATATTGATATTATTCTCATAATCTCATTTCTAAGTCACGTACTTAGAGATATAGAATTACATATAATATTCCAAGGACATTTATTATGCTTTCAATTTATTATGCAGTAAATAAAGACATAATAAATATTTATTCAATAATCAATATAACATAATCCATAAATGTCTACAATAGAACACAATAGTATTGTCTCTAGGACACCAATACTAACAATCTCCCACATATTCGGCTTCCATGGTTGAGTCCGCGATGCATTTCTGCTTCACACTCCTCCATATTACGGCTCCACCTCCCAAAGTAAAAACACATCCCGAGGTGGACTTTCTCTTATCCTTATCCGTCTGGAAATCCGAATCGGTATATCCCAGAGGCAATAAATCAGAGGACTTGTAAACCAGCATATACTCCTTAGTCCTTCGCAGGTACTTGAGTATTGCTTTTACAGCACTCCAATGTTCTTGTACTGGGTTTGACTGGTATCTGCTAACCATGCCTACGGCAAAGCAGATATCAGGCCTCGTACATAACATTGCATACATTAGGCTCCCACATGCCGAAGCATAAGGAACTGCCTTCATGTTCTCTATCTCCTTAGGTGTCGAAGGACACTGCCTCTTTGATAGAGTAACTCCATGTCTGAAACGAGCTAATGCGTCATCTATGTAGGGCTCCTGAGATAAAGCCAACATCCTTTTCTTGCGATCCCTTATAAGTTTGATCCCAAGGATGTATGCTGCTTCACCTAAGTCCTTCATTTCAAATTGTTTGAACAACCATGCCTTTATTGAAGACAACATCTTAACATTGTTTCCAATGAGTAAAATGTCATCAACATAAAGCACTAGAAAAACCACTGCATTTTCCTCACATCTCTTATACACGCAGGCTTCGCTTGGACATTGATCAAATCCATATGACTGGACTGCCTGATCAAAGCGAATGTTCCAATACCTAGAAGCTTGTTTAAGTCCATAAATAGACCTCTTCAGCTTACAAACAAGATGCTCTTGGCCTTCTTTGATGAATCCCTCTGGTTGCTGCATATAGATGGTTTCCTCAAGATTTCCATTAAGGAAAGCTGTCTTGACATCCATTTGCCAAATCTCATAATCGAGATGAGCTGCTATAGATAAAAGAATACGGATTGACTTAAGCATGACTACTGGCGAAAAGGTTTCCTCATAATCGATACCTACTTTCTGAGTATACCCTTTCGCAACAAGTCTTGCTTTCCAGGCTTTCACCTTTTTGTCTGATCCCCTCTTTTTCTTGTAGACCCACTTACATCCAATAGGTTCTACACCTTTGGGTGGTTCCACGAGCTCCCAGACCTGATTAGAATACATTGATTCCATCTCAGAATCCATTGCCTTTTGCCAAAGACTTGCATCTTTGTCCTGTATTGCCTCTTCGTATGTCCGGGGATCATCATCATGTTCACCAGAGACCAAGTCCGAAGACTCTCCCAAAAACATGAATCTGTCGGGCTGTCGAATAACCCTCCCACTACGACGAGGAACTGGTGCGGTATTAGTGACCGGTTGCACAGTCTGCTGTGGTTGTTCTACTTGTACTACAGGTTTATTATTCGTCCCTCCCACTAGTTCCTCTAAAACGATACTACTCTTGGGTTTGTGATTCATTATATAGTCTTCCTCTAAGAATCTTGCATTGGTTCTAACAATGACATCCTGATCCTTAGGACTATAAAATAAATAACCTTTTGTTCCCATGGGGTAGCCTACCAACAGCTTTACTTCTGTACGAGATTCTAGCTTAGTCGCATTCTTGTTCAGCACATGTGCTGGACAACCCCATATCCGAATGTGTCTCAGACTCGGTTTGTCCCCAGTCCACAATTATTAAGGGGTTTTAGGAACCGACTTAGAAGGTACTAAGTTCAGAAGATAAGCTGCTGTCTCTAAGGCATGTCCCCAAAAGGACTTGGGTAAATCCGAATAACTCATCATCGATCTAACACTCTCTAAATGAGTCCGGTTCCTTCTCTCTGCTACACCGTTCTGCTGGGGTGTGCCTGGTGCAGTCAACTGCAATTCTATCCCATTCTCTGATAAATATTCCCTGAATTCCCCAAGCAAGTATTCGCCACCACGATCAGATCGTAGTGACTTGATACTTTTATTATGTCGCTTCTCCGTTTTAGCTTTGTACTCTTTGAATTTCTCAAAGCACTCAGACTTACGGCGCAACAAATAAACGTATCCATATCTAGAATAATCGTCAATAAAAGTGACGAAATACTCATAACCACCTCTTGCTTGGATATTCATAGGTCCACATAAATCAGAGTGAACCAATCCTAACACTTCTTTGGCTCTATTCCCCTTTGCCTTAAAAGGCCTATTGGTCATTTTACCTTCCAAGCAGGATTCACAAACTGGAAATGGCTCCACTGCCAATGAGCCTAAAGGCCCGTCTACTACCAGTCTTTGAATCCTCCTCAAGTTGATATGACCTAATCTCAAGTGCCAAAGATATGTTTGGTTCAAACTAGAAGGTTCCTTTCTTTTATTAGAGGTAGAAGATGTGTTATTCAATACCCTATGTTGTAGTTGCAGTGCGGGTTGACTAGGATTAATTATATACAAATTGTCTTGCAATGTACCAGAACATATAATCCGTTTATTCATCATAATAGAAACATTACGATCCAAACAAACATTATAACCATCCATAGCAAGTTTAGAAACCGAAATCAAATTCCTTCTAAAAGAAGGTACATAAAGACAATTGTTCAAAACCAAAATCCTATCAGAACCAAAAGATAAATGAATAACTCCTACTGCTACTACTGCTACTTTCGTAGCATCTCCCATGAACACGTAGATCTCACCATCTCTAAGCATTCTGGATTGCTGGAACCCCTACATAGAGTTACAAACATGATCAGTGGCTCCAGTATCTACACACCAAGTGCTCGTAGATATAGCCGCTACAAATGTTTCTGTAACTAGAGAAAGAGACATACCAGTATCGTCTGTCTTCTTAGGAAGAGGACAATCCTTTTTCCAGTGACCCGACTGCTTGCACCGGTAGCACTTCCCCTTAGGCTTTTTCACACCACCTTGAACTCCCACTGCCTTCACAGCCTTCTGTGTCTGAGCCTTTTTCTTCTTCTTATTGCCTTTCGGCTTAGAGGAAGAACCTTTCTCAGCCACATTCACTTGAACACTCTGGCGAAATAATCCTTCAGCTGCCTGAAGTTCTGTCAGCAGTTCCGCAAGACTATACTGCCTCTTGTTCATGTTGTAATTCAAGCGGAACTGCTCAAAACTCTTGGGCAAGCTCATAAGGATAATGTCAATCTGGGTTTCCCCGTCAAGCTCTGCACCAAGGATCTCTATCTCATTCAGATGTGACATCATCTTGAGAACATGATCCCTTACAGGTGTACCTTCAGCCATCTGAGTGTTCATTAAAGCCTTCATGGCTACTTGCCTAGCAGCCCTATTCTGATCTCCAAAAAGTTCTTTGAGATTAAAGAGCATATCCGAAGCAGTGGCCATAGCCTGATGCTGATGCTGCAAAACACCCGACATTGCTGCCAGAATGTAACATCACGACATCTCATCAGCCTTTGTCCACCGCTTATAATACTCTTTCTCCTCATCAGGAGCATCAGCAGCGGGCTGCTCAGGCTTGGGTTCATAAGTGCAAAACTTGTACTCCTCAGCAGTCAACACAATGTCCAAATTACGTTTCCATTCAATATAGTTAGGTCAGGTAAGTTTATTATCCTTAAGTATGGTGAACAGTGGATTAAACCCCATTATATCCTGAGAATCATGCATGAAAAAATCACATTACACATAAAGAAGGGTGCATAAAAAGTTAAGTCCTATTGGTTCCTCTAACAATTATTAAAATTAAATGCACTAACGTTTAAACACCATAAGTTTCTGGTACGTCACGATGGGTGACATGTATACCACCTAAATTTGTTTAAACGTTACTTCGGTCCTATTACTAAACAATAAGCCACGTTGGGGTGGTCTATATTATTTTTCATAGCTAAGTGTATACCATCATCAAATCTTAAATTACCCGAAACCTATGGAACTTGGTACGCCACGATGGGCGGCATGTATACCTTCCAATATTTCTGGAATAGAATACTTCAATTCAATATTCGTGTCTGGTTTGATTTCTAGGCAGTGGAGGAGTCACATCGGTCTCACTTAATACCCATAAGCCTTCGAAATCGCCCCAAATCAGAGATAAAGAAAATCTGTATCTATTCGTATTAATTTAAGAAGTTTGTTCCAGTAATATCTATAACATTCTAGACACCATAAATTACATGCCACGATGGGTGACGTATATTACATACAAACAATGATGGAGACCATGGGATTTAATACCATATTAACTCCCTCTCCCACTTAGAATTTACTTTGAGGATTTTAATCTAGATGCATCGCCCTATGTTATTTCTTCGAAGTCCACATGCATACTATCATGGTTATAGCAACATAAAGAACACATAAAGAACACATAACATGGCAGCATACTAGCATGATTAAAGCATTAATTAAAAACATCCCTATGTCCATGTCATTCTAGCATGCGAAGGGTTAGTATCACATGGCATAACAACACAAACAAGAAACACATAATAACAATAATCAATAATCATAATAAAGCACATCCACTATTATAGCCCCGGAAAAATCAGCTTCGAATTCATCCTTCGTCAGAATCCAGATCTGTCCAGAAAACTTCGAGAGCCCGTTTGGAGGCCTAAACGGCCTCAGAATGCCTCGAAAAACTCCGAAAAACACCTTCGTCTCGTTCTGCCGTCTCCGAAAAGTGCTCATTCGCCCAAATCGGACATCGTATGCAAAAGTTACGCCCAAAACAGTGCAGCACCCCCGAAACCCTAATCGCAGCAGCGGAAGATCCTTGTTTCTTGCAGCCCCTTGATCAAACAATTACATACTAATTGTACAGACGAACCAGCCTATTCTATTACATCAGATCATAATCTAAAACAATTACAAATTGAATTACAAGATTAAACTATCACGATCAACCCTCGTGATTTACAACAGCCACGATAAACCACGTGGAACCCAAACATAACAGAATAATTAAAACACGGCCATAATAGTGGACAACGACCTGCATCACAGAATCACTATATACATGCATATATAATCATGACATGGACTACATATCATAAATCGCAGAACCGCAACCTGGCTCTGATGCCATTGTAGGAACAATCGGACCTTGGTCCTGCGTTTTATGATACTAATTAAAAGTTCGAACAGAATATTAACCTTAATCGCTACGGCGCAAGCGATTCAAATCCACGTCTTCTACTGTATTCCTTGATTCTCCTTGGACGAAGTGTGGCCTTCGATCTCCCAAGGTGTGCCTCTCCTTAAAGCTCCGAAAACCCAAAACCCTAGCTGTCTCCTTGAGAAAAATGTCTGCCTCTCTCTAACTCTAGGATTAATTCGTTTTGGTGTGTCTTTCAGCTTTAGGAGAACGAGAATATATATAGGCTACAGCAGGGATCATGGATTATTAGGTCAGGCCTTCCAATGACATTCCGGGCCAGGCCCAATGTCATTAAATATTAATTCTATCCACTAAAGAACTAATATTTGCACTACCTTTCCTAATTCCGTAAATTAATTATTTAATTCGGCTCCCATATTAATTGCTTATAAATTCCCCATGTTTAAGATATCGCATGTCCATTAATTAAATTAATTTCTGACAATTAATTTAATCAATATCTTTTATGCTTGATCATCCACTCAACCTTATAATTATGCAAGAACAAATCTGCCTGCAGGACTAAAGCATAATTATCTTTATGAGCTTTCAAGAGGACATCATCACCCGAATATATTTTCCGGACACGGTTCCCTTCTATAGTCAATATCCCACTCTGTATATAATGTCATTGCCCAATACATAAATTCGTAATTTAAAATAAATTACTTAATTTATGAGTCAAGGCATGTGCATTAAATACAAGTGTCAATCACTATATCCGGATTAAGAACTTAAGCATTAATAACATCATAGAATCTTAGTTCTTTATTGTCCGAATTAAAGAAACAATTATTCTACTATTTTGATCCCGTTCAATATACACAAAGTATATAAGTATTATTCAATAGTCAAGATAAACTATTTCCAAATAATACTTCAGCCGTTCCAGTGGTTTGTCTAACACCACCTCGACTGTGAACCTTTATTATATTATATAAGGAGTCTGACAATCTAATCTTCTGCTATCCCATTTGATACTAGATTGTCTACAATATATAATATACAGACAATGTGAAAACATGCATTCAAGATTCTCAAATAATTGTTATATACTTCAAACGAATATTTTAGTATAACCCTAACAAGACCTGTGTACATGTGTATAATTGTGTTTGCAGATGTATGCTAGGAAATAAATGGTGGGGGATTTGTTGTTCTGTGTTGTGCATAAAATCCTTCGTTTCTCTTGTGTGTCAAGTATATATGATTAGTAACTCTCTTCATGTCCACATTGCATATAATACTATTATGGTACATCTCTGTTCATATCTAGATAGCATTAAGTTGCATCTAGCCACGTATCCCTCTGGTCACGTATCAATAACGGGTGTGTGTTGCCCCTTGCTGAAGTTAACTCTTATCATTATACACATGAGATTGTTCTAATTATTACTATTAGGCATTATCCTCACCTTAATCTTCTGTCTTTCTATGTATGTTTACCATCATAATCAGATTTCATCAATTACTTAATCATGATATTATTTGGTAGTTTTTTATTTATAAATTACTAATTATATGATTAATGCCTTATAAATTAGTGATTACTAATATATGCATCGATATTACTTGTGATTAACAAAATGTAAACATTTTCGTGCTCTATCAACAGCACCACTACCGTCATTTGGCCCCTCTCCGAGTAACCTTATAGCCACATAGTTAAGCGCGGTGCCAATCATAGTCATATGACCCTCAATATAGAAACCCCATCCACCATTGTTGTTCTGTCAAGGATATATTTATTAGAATCATAATATCTTATCCTTGGTATCCAATATGGTGACAGCTTTTAACTCTTACTTGGTCATTATAGATATAACGAATCATCTCCTTCCTGTGCTCATGAGTTAAAACTGCATTAATTGTTCCACTGATGTGCAAGGCAATAATCTGCAAATGTGTGATCTAATAACTGCTTTTGCTTATGTTAGAGCGTACTAATGAACTAGTGAAATAATTGAACAAATTGTAACTAACAGAGAGAAAAAGCTTTATATTTTACTAACTGAATAATGAGTACAGAGAGGAGCCAAATATATATATATACACGCGGCTCTGTAACAAACTAACTGCTATTAGTTAGTTTTTAGAAACTATCCACTCTTGCTTCAAGTTTTATTAGTGATTAACATATTTGATGTTGGTATTATAATCTTTTATGGCTTTCTAGAGAAAATAATATTACTAGTTCAATAGCTATGTACATATATCTTTTACTTAACGCCTCTGCAAGAAAAAAATTTCAGGACATAGAGTGCAACTGCGAAGAAGTTCAAGACTACAACGTTGTAACACAACCTTCAGCAATACAATAAACGATCCAATTAACCTTGAAGAATCTCCAGTTGATAGCACTATGGAACATGACGAGCAGACCAGTACTCCTAACAAATCTGAAGGAAGTGCACGAAAAAAATTTAAGCGATTACGGCACAAAGTGACAGCTGGAAAACTATTTTACTCTGATGTATATATCTCTACTCTGTAATTTGTCATTTCTGATTATTATAAATACACTTGTTGCTTTCATATTATAAATTTCTTGATTATTATAAAGTGATATGAGAGATTGTCTACCTCTTGTTTTCATATTCACTAAATTAAAAACATTGGCTGATTTTAAGTTGTTATTTTTGTGACAGGAGGATGAGCAAGAGTCATATTCAATTCTAGAATTATATAGGACTGAATATGAAGCTGCACAACTTGAAAATCAAGCTGCACAAACTCAACCACAAGATCAAGCTGCACAAACTCAACCACATGATCAAGCTCCACATGATCAAGCTCGACAAGATCAAGCTGCAGAAGATCAAGATACAGAACCACAAGATCGCAATCAAGCTGAAGATGATCGAGATCACAATCAAAATGAACAGGAATCTCAAGAAGAAGCTCAAAATGAACAAAAAGCTGACAATATAAAAGTTAGAAAGTGGAAAAGAAAAAAAACTAAAGAGGTACATACTTTATTTCAATTTAGTATCTTATACTTTTAGTATATTTAGATTTTGTGATATATTGGTGATCTCATACTTTTGATATTGTATACTTTTAGTATATTTAGATTTTGTAATCAGTAATATATTAGTGATATATACTAAAAGTATGTTATACTTTTAGTATATTAAGATTTCTTAATATATGTGTGATCTCATACTTTTAGTATATTAGTGATCACTAATATACTAAAAATATGATACATTAACTACGCTTTTTCATAATCACTAATATATCATTAACGATCTACTAAAAATATAATACATTAACTACACTTTTTTGATACCTGAATTAGTTCTTCACTTAATTTTTGTATTTATAGGAGGATACACACAATGCTCGTGATCATCCTGTAACAAAAAGGCCAAACATTAAGCTGCCAACAAAGAAACAGGCACAAGAAAATTATGAGGTACATTACATTCTCTTATTATGAGGTACATTACATTACCACTATGATTTCCATAGTGGTAAAACCCACACATATTCATATTCAAATTTCACATTCTCTAATTTCAGAATCTTTAAACTGTGAATGATCAGCGCGCTGAAGGTGCAAAACATTTACACAGAGCAAAAGACGAATTGAGACTCAGAAATTCACCAAGACTCTTTAGTGAAATGGTGTATGATCTCACTGAAGAACGGAAAAACTGGGTGCGAAGCACTGGATTGGGACCTCTTCTTGATTTCTCCTTGGAGATGATTCCTGGAAATTTAGCATATAATATCTTTCAGATATTTGACCCAAACACCGTTTCCCTCAATCTCAAGAACCAAACAGTATACATCACTGAACAAGATGTGTATGAGGTCCTCGGGTTGCCATGTGGAGGTCAGACAATAACACTTGGATCATATGATTACTACCGTGATAGAACTCAGGAGTGGTCATCTCAGTTCGAAACAATAGCAGAAAGTAATCATGTGACTGTTGCCAAACTTTTTCAGATGATCAAAAAACAAGGCGTCACTGAGAATTTCAAAATTAATTTTTTAATTGTGATGTCAAACGTTCTCATAGGAACGCCTACGTACTCATACATTGACAGACAACTCCTCAGATTACATGGCAATTTTGATGAGTGTTACAAGTACAACTGGGCAGAGTTTTTGATTGGTTACCTTGTCAATGCCACTCAAACTTGGAATGAAACTGCATCTACATTTTTTAGGGGTTCATCCATCTTCTTAATGGTAAAAACATCATAAATTATCCCTCTAAATTTCTTATTCTAACAAATAATAATAATTCTTTCAAATTTATCTTGTAGATGTTTTATGTTGACCGAGTAAGACATAAAGGAATTAAGCTTGTTGAGAGGCGCTTCCCTTCTTTTAGAGGCTGGACAGAAGATAAGTTGAAAGAAAGACAGGCAATTGATGTATACGGCGGACCTTTTGGATTGGGCTATGTTATGGTTCCATTAAGGGAGGTGCCATCACAGACTCCAAAACAGGTATATCTGTAGTTACAGTCAGATGTTGTCTGTAGTTATATGCATCATATAATACTTACTTACATTTTTCATTTCTCTCTTCAACTTTCAGTATGCAAAAGCAAGTAACCAAAATAAAGAAGCTCCTATGCAAAATCCAGACTGGGATGATTGGAATGCTCATCAGAATGATGACGTCCTATGGGAAGAATATGAAAATAGGCATAAACAAGCAGCTGCAAATGGATGTGAAACATTTAATGAGGTAAATAGTAATTTTATATCTTCCTATTCCTCTGCAATTTCTCTTAAATTCAAACTCTGGTCCATACTAATTTGAAGTTTAAATAAAAATTAGAACAATGACCGTAAAGATATGCCTGGTGCTGGTGAACAAGAAGAACCAGATATTGAAGTTGATAAACAAAATGGTAATCCACAGGCATCAGGAGCAAAGGTATGTATAATCATATAAAAAAAACAGTGTTTTGTAGTATACATAAATTTTATGTACAAAATACATAATTATGTATAATCGGTAAAAAACTACCTACTAATTACACTTCAAAAAACATGCTTAGAGCAATATATGAAAAAAAAATCACTATAATATATATATAGTAATCACTATAATATATATATAGTAATCATTAAAATTTTGTATTCTATTAATTAGAATATCAATCTACTAATTACTAAACTATTATTTGTTAACCACTTTGATTCTGAACTTGTTTAACAGGATGTGGTTGAAAACCTCCGGGAAATGGCTCAAGATTTGATTGAAACAAAGCTCTTGTTTGACACAGAGCTGAAGTTGGCATTGGATAAAGAGCCAACTAATATAGGTCTTCTGGATATCCAACAGCTCATCAATGATGTATTTGGTCAACAGAAAACAAGTAACATCCCCAGAAACTCCTCGTCAGATACAGTCTTGGAAGATGATTTTGAATTGAGACAAGAAGAAGTCCAACAAATTGATCTTATTCATTTTGTCCAATCAGCAAAATCAACTGTCAAGACTACCACCTTATTTGGTGAGGATGACAAAAAGGATGAATACCCATCCTTTTCACTTGGGATAGATGAAGACATCTATGGAAATAAGGGAGAACAAGCTGCTACGATAGAAGAAGCTGTTTCGGTAGAAGAAAGTGTGCCAATTCCAGCAACTGAAATTACTCCAAAACCAGCATTAAGAGAGAAGAGTACAAGAGCCTTGAAGATGGGTCGATACGGAAAATCTCCATTTCTTGAAAGAGTGATTGACATCTCTTCAAAAATAACAAATCAAGAATTTGGCATTTGGAGATTTATGATTCAAAACAAAAATGCAATGTAAGTTTCTTCTTTCTTATAACTCGAGCTTCAATTTTTATTTTTTATAGTTAATTTTTCTCCTGATAATAACTCCAAAAAATTTTACAGTGAACAATTGTTCGTCTTCAATGATTATTATTGCATAAGGGAAGACATGCAAACATTAAGAATTGGTAAAATCTTGCCACTTCAGTTGTTGACACATGGGCTCTAATTTTGAATGATGCTGAAAAGTTCAAATCAGATGATTCCCCACTTCGTCTTTTCTGTACAATTGGTTGTGTGGTAATACTATTATCTCCCTTAATTTTTTCTCTTATTTTATAAGATTTTATTTAAAACGCACCATTGCTGCTTTCATGACATACAGCAACCAACACTGGATTCAAACACATACCAGTTATTCGCTGACAATATGGATGACATGCTGATACAATTCAACAGGACAAGATTGGATATCGTAGAAATGGTAAAACTGTAGAATTTTACATACTAATAGACTAATTGAAAACTTACTCGACTGTATAATTTTTTTTATGTTTTTCTTCTTATAGGTATTTTTTCCCATATGTGCATTCGAGCATTTCTATTTGATTTCCTACAATATAAAGAATGCAGCATACGAGATTATAGATAATATAGACAGAGAAATTGATGCACAGATTTGTTACGGCGATAAACCAAGGATTCTCGTATGCATCAATCATGTAAAATCAAATATGTATCTATTCACTGCATTGACTAACCCATTCACATTTACATAAAATTTCACAGCATTTTCACTTCACAGACTACTTGGAATCTAAGGGTCTCATTAATATAGCAAGAAGACTTAGAAGGTTGACGCCAACCTTCACAAAAATGACCTGGCAAACAACAAGAAACTCAATTGATTGTGGAATTTTTCTGATACGCCACATGGAAAGTTATATGGGAAATGCAAGAACGTGGACTACTGATTTGAATGAAGAACAGGTAAAACACTCATCCAACTTTTTTTAATCTTCCCTACCAATCTCTAGTTTATTATTGTGGAATTTAATGAATGTAAATTATACTACAGCATGGCCAGGAAAATCAACTGATCAAACTTCGGATCAAGTACAACAATGCCATCCTTTCATCACAACTAAACGAGAAGAGGAAACAAATTCTCAAAGAAGGGAAGGAGCTCTACATTGAATCTGCATCAAGGAAACTAGTTAATCTTGTTATCCATTCATCTCAATTATCTCAGGAAGAAAGTCAGTCAAAGAAGACAAGAGGACAAGTTGAAAACAAGAAAAAAGTCAGATTCGCAAGAAATTTATCAACTACATTTGAGGAAGCTGATAAGGAGATGGATGACGTTTGATTTGCATTTCTTAGGAATTGTAAAAAACATAGTTCTGAAAACATAGCTGGTTAATTCAAAATGATGAATTTGGATTCATCATTATGCTATTATTTTGAAAACATAGTTCTGAAACCTATTATTACTGATTCATCATGCAAGTACTTGTGATTAATTGTTCACATACTAGTGAATATTGCTTTAGCTTGTAGCGATTATGGATTTGCACCAGTATTTTTATGAATCTATTAATATCAGCATACACTGTTAAAAGATATTGATAGAGTTCTCTCTAGGTCTGAAATGCCTTGTTCTTGGCTCCCATAAAATCTAGTTGCATATAACTTTATTTATGCTAGAAGTGTAATCTTTCTTTCACTTGACTTTATAACCTCTGATGTCTTGGATTTCCCCTTTTTTTATATATGTCATGGCCATTCCAAATAAAGACAAAACAACTATGAATAATTACAAACCTATGTATGGCAAACACAACATAGTTGATAAGTAGCAAACCTATGATTAATAATTCATTGTGGAAACACTTGTGATCATCTGTTGAAATATAAGTGATTAGTGCATATGCCTTTAGTGATGACTAATTGTTGAAATTGTGATTAGTGCATATGCCTTTAGTGTTTCGCGTAACGGGTTGTGTTCGTGTCAGCCATCGCGTCAATTTCGAGTCGATTTCGGGTCAAGCTAAAATCACATAAAATAGAATAAAACTGAAAATTGAAGTTATTAGAAATGAAATCCTAATTTCGGGTCCATTTCGTGTCACACGGGTGATTTTCGGTTCACTTTCAGGTTTTGTCTCAATAAATCGGGTTACGAGTTCGGGTCGGGTTCGAGTCAAGTTCGGGTTGTGTCTGATATTGCAGGCCCTAAAGAAAACCGTCGGCCAATTCAATATACAGTACGAGTTAATCATTCTGCAACCCGAACTTAAACCCTAAATGCTAACGGTTTTAAATTTATTTATTCCGCCGACGTCTCGGCCTCACGGCCTTCGGCCCTTCAGCCTCGCTTAATTAGGATTTAGGCAAGAGGGAGTAGGGCCTACCGGCCCTACACTCTCAATCCTAAACCCTAACCGTCAGCCAATTCAATATACAGTACGAATTAATCATTCTGTAACCCAAACTTAAACCCTAAATGCTAACGGTTTTAAATTTATTTATTCCGGCGACGTCTCGGCTTCAGGGCCTTCGGCCCTTCAGCTTCGCTTAATTAGGGTTTAGGCTCGAGGGAGTAGGGCCTACCGGCCCTACACCCTCAATCCTAAACCCTAACCGTCGGCCAATTCAATATACTGTACGAATTAATCATTCTGTAACCCAAACTTAAACCCTAAATGCTAACGGTTTTAAATTTATTTATTCTGGTTTTAATTCAGCCTCGCTTAATTAGGGTTTAGTAACGAGTGGTCGGTTATTGTAAAGCGTACGTGGATTTTTCTAAAACCCAAAAACGAAACAATAACCCTTAAGGTGTAAAAAACAAAATATTTCTTGTTCCGAATTCTCGCATTAATTACAATTGTGAATAATTACAAACCTATGTATGACAAACAAAACATAGTTCATAAGTAGCACACATATGATTAATAATTCATTGTGCAAACTTAACAATAATCATCTGTTTAAATATAAGTGATAATCTGTTTAAATATAAGTGATTAGTGCTTCTGCCTTTAGTGATTACTAATTGTGATCACTTATAGATAACCAATAAAATAAAATAACAGCATAATATGCATTAACAGATTATAACAATATAACCATAACACCACATCTCATGTACATATTATATTTCATCAGAAAACAATGAAAAATATTATAGTAAAACCTAAAACAATGTTCACTTTTGTAACTCCTTCTTCTTTGGGCAAGTACGTGAATCATGAGTTGTAGCTAAGCATTCTTTACACCTTCGTATTCTCTTATTCGCTTTTGTAATTGCTTTCTCCCTCTCGCTAATCAACCTCCCTGATTTAAAATAATTTCCTTTGTTTTTAGAAATATTCGGAACTAGCACAGTAAGTTCCCCTTGAGGCTGTTCACCAATCAAAGCAGCCATGTGATCCTTTTTGGAAAAAGAAGCACCATCCAAACTATTGCCAACTTTGGTGCTTAAGTCCTTCACAGTTTGATGCACAAATTCAAGGACTTCCATCTGCACTCCAGCTTTGTTAAGAACTTGACGAAAATCAAACCAAATGTTCATCAATTTTAATGAACCCTTCTCCATCTTAAAATAATCAGCAGATATCATATCACACGAGCTTCCACAATCAGCAATTTTTGACCATCGGTTTAAAATAAGACTTTTAGGAAATCTTGTTACTCCAATATGCTTCATACCACAAAAACTATACCTGCAAACTATACCACACATCACAAACTTCTTGCAAGAACAAACAGCATGCTCTTTACTAACCGGTACCTGAAATATAACATAAATGCATACATTGTTATGAGAATTATGACTAAATTCTACTGAGTATAACTAAAATAATAAAATCACTACTATATAAACTCCATAAACAAAATATGTATCCTTCGCAGGATCAAAAAAATTACACGAGGCAGCCTTCGCAGGAGCTCTGTAATTTCAGAGCAATATTGTGATGCAACTGCAGAAAAAAGTGAATTAATATAAATGCATCACACTCTTGCTAATGATTAGACGGATTTGTTTGTGTTATATATTACTATTTTTTGCTGGCTAGCTATGCTTAAGTTTGATTTGGCTTCAGTTCTATCTATATTAACTGAAGCTGGGTTGTATTTTTATGTTGAAGTCTGAATCTCTATTACAGGTTCAGGGGGACTAACACGCGGTGCAAAACTTTAAAATTTTATCAGATGACAGGATTTCGAAGATCCCTAAGACCAGAAGTGCAAGCAATGAGTGATATCAATCATGTCTATACTAACAAGAGACTGGCACTGTGCAAAAGTTTTGTAAAGTATGCACTATACAGTATACAGTATGCTTTGGACAAGATGCTAATTTGTAATATTCTGTTTTGAGTACTTCACTAGGATAGCCAAATGTATTAGCTAGTCAAATGACTTTCCAGTAAATTTTTTTGTGAAATAAAAGAAGTGAATATTAGTTAATTTGCAGGGAAGTGTCGTGTTTATGGTAAAGAAAACCATGATATATTCAAGGCCAGACTCTATCCTAGTAATTCACAGTGTCGATAGTGTCCACTGTGGCGATGAAGGGCCATGAAGACTACTTTTTGAAGTGTAGATAATCATGGCCACAGTGTCCACTGTGAGTATTCAAAGTAGCAAGGATTGTATCAAATATCAACAGTACTTTAAAAAGTAGCATTTTTGGTGACTTGCATCCAACATTTTGGTTTACTACTCAGTTTTTAGTTCTGCTTGCAGGCAGTGATCATTTAGCTCCTTATCTCTAAATATTTATTACAATATTTACCAGGTAAATTGACTAGTGGGAAATGTAAAAACAACATACCTTGAAGATCTTTTCTTTCACTTTTACATCCTTGATTTCAAAATTAGTAATACCTTCCACCTCTTCACTCATCCGTTTGATTTGCATATCCAAACATGCTGCCAAAATCTCCTCTTGAACTTTGTAAAAAACTGTCCGTGTAAACAAATCAGCCGCATCATCTTCAATAAACCATGTAGACAATGTATTGGGAAAGCTCGATTTTGACTCTTCATCCCGCCTCTCCGTCTCATTTCGTTGTCTTTGCATTGCACTTTGAAAACGCAACCAAAACTCGCATAATGAATCAGCTTGTTTATGAAACTGAGCAAAGAAAAGATTCTTGCTTTCTGATCTAGACGTGGTCCTCATTGAACCTAACATAGGCTCATCTCTAAAAAAAGCTGGAATCCATGAAGATCTGATAGCATGCATGTCACTCAACCACTTGTTATTTTCCAAATTAAACTCCTGCATAACAGCCTGCCATCCTTGTTCAAACTCAGCAATATCTAAATGATTTGACCATATATACTTTTTCATCTTCTTCATGAAATTAGTCTCTTTACATAACCGATTACCAAGCTACAAAAAATTTAAAGCCTCCTCAAAAATACATCAAATATCATATTTATATACAATTACATATGTTAAAAAATAAAATAAGACTAAACTACTAAACCTTTATGGGAAATTTCTGCATTATATGCCACATGCACAAGCGGTGTTTAGTAGCAACGAAACCATTTTTTGAAGAAAGTGACGAAGAAACTGCAATTTTCATTGCTGGACACTGATCAGTGATGATAACAACAGGATGACGTTTCATACATGTAGAAAACTGATCAAAAACCCATTTATAATGAGTAACGTCTTCCTTTGCCAAAAGGCAAGCAGCAAAAGTTACACATTTTTCATGTTTATCAACCCCAGTGAACGGGGCAAATATCATATTATACCTGCCAAAATGAAACACTATAAGTACACATAAATCAACATCTACAATTGATATAGTATATAGTATAATCATAAAATTTATATGTTATAATCACTAAAAACAACTATACTAAATAACAAAAATATACTATAGGCATTGAATTTTATATGGCTTGCATTGCCACAAATATTCCGAATGAGTGACAAATTATGTCCCAAAAAAAAAAATCGAGTGACAACTGAAATCAGTATTGAGAATATGTGCTAGAAAGGGTCTAGCTAGCTTAATTTCTCAACAATTAAATGTCACAAAAAGAAAAGAAAAAAGGTAGGCATCAGCTTGTTTTGTTCAAGTATTTTCCCCACTGGTTATCTATCTGCAGCTTTTTTAAGCTACCTTCTAAAATGTCAAAAAATACGTGGGAAACCATGGAGATATAACCAGCTACTGGAAATCTATACAATTACATCCAGAATTACAATTATCATGTCAAGAAGCCCAGAAGTGCATTGAATTTGAAACTAACCAGTAAAGTGCAGGGTTTGTTATGTAAACATACTATAGGCATTGGATTCAAAACAAATAAAATCTGGCCAAAAAGCACTCTAAATCATTATAATTAATCAACAAAATTTGACTTACTTATTTGTATCGAACGTTGCATCAAATGAAACTGCATCCCCATACACCTCGAAATTCCTCCGACAAATTGCATCAGCCCAAAAAAGCTTCGTCAAATGCCCTGTCTCATCAAGCTCATATGCATAATAGAAGAACTCGACCCCTCCTGCAACACTTTAAACTTTTCAATTAACATTTGTCCATCTCCTTCTCCAATGTAGCATTTCAAGTCCCGATTAAAGTTCCTAAAATCTCTCACTGTAGCTCCAACATTAGAATACCCACCAACCATTTCTTTCATCAAACCGTAAGCTTTACTACAGCCAATGTTAACTTTTGCAGCATCAAACACAAAATTCCTCGAACTTATAGTCATTTGACGACTAGATCGCAAAAATTGCCTTCCAGATTCATCAACCAAGGGGTGATTATGCACCTCATCAAACTTAAACACAAAATATTCTCTATCCCTATTAAGTTTTAATACTATCTTTACTTTGCAACAACACCAAGTAGAAGCAGTCCGCCTTCGCTTAACTTTACTCAAATTACTATCCAAAGTACTACGAAAATCATTACACCCTTCTTTACTGCATGTATAATGTTTAATACTAACTATACCAGATTCACCCCTCTTTTCAGTTCCCTTCCTCACATCAAAACCACCTAAACGACCATACTCCTTGTAAAATATGAAACCTTGGTCCAAACGCTGAAAGCATTGATTAATAGTTGGCTTCGAAACGTCGGGAACATTCAAAGGAATATACGTCTTTTGAGCAGCAGATGAAATAGAATGACTTGTACCAGATTCTTCATTGCAGTTTGAAGATAAAATAGAACTACCAACAGAAGTCACATCATCAACTCCACGATTAACAACAGATGAATCCCCATAACTTGAACCTATTACACATGATAAATAATCAGTAATGACAATAGATAATCACAACCCAAACTAATTATTTATCACATAATCACATATAATCATAATAGTTATCACTAATCACAACAATAAACTCACTTTTAATCACAATAATCGTATCTTCCAAGTCTATACCCCTTGTGATACCACAGAGCTCCTGGTTTTATATATTTTACTCAAGAGCAACCACTAGCAACATTGATATATATTAACTCAGGAGCTACCAGTCCTATTAGTCACAATAGGCCAGAATCACCTTAATTTTGCTCAAGTAACATTTGCCTCACAACAGGTATAACTTATGGCGAAGCAATGTAGTAGTATCAGCTGATGATAGACCGGAAATTATGTTATGTTGCACAGACACACTAGAAAACTTAAGCATATAGTAAAGTATCATTACAATTGCAAACATCCAATTCCAAATTAAGAGTATAGCCAGCATCAAGACTATTAGCAACCATATATATGTCCTGCTGCATCAACATGAGTACCAGGACTCCAGGAGGGAGTAGTAACATTTAAACTTGAATCATGAGAAGTGATGTAATAGAAGCTCATTTATAATTTATGGACGAAGAAACACAGAACTCGAGCAAAGATCATTGTATGCAAAGCAGGTCAGAGAACAGAAGAAATGATTTAGTTCCAGAGCAAAAATATCAAATTTCTCTCAAAAAATACCAACTCTACAAGAAACTAACATCAAGACTGAATCAAACAACAATAATCACAATAAACTAACATCGATAATCACAAACAGTTGCAATAATTACATTAACTACCTCACTATAAATCAAGGTAATCAACTAATATTTACCTTGATTGTGACGAATCTTCGCTAAGTCTGAAGTAATCATCGTCTAAACACGGTAAAACTTAAGAAAAAAACCTGAAAGCTGAACAAATCAACAAAGGTAAAAAAAATTGTTAAGCAATTAAACATCAGCTTCCAAAAAAATGAAAATTTTACATAGTTCGATAGAGAAGAAAAATCAAAAGTAAAACACAGCTCCAGAATAATTGCAACAATTCATGATATATACATCCTCCGAACTAAACAGAGAGATACAGTGATAAACAAAGAAAAATAAATGGAGATAAACAGAGAGAAGATGATTACAAGATATCACAAGCTTAATCTTCAAAAAGCTCGCTCGAACCAGATGCGAATTATGCGCGAGAGATACAGCGAGAGATGCGAATTATGCGCGAATTATGCGCGAGAGATGAAGCTCAGCGGGAGAGATGAAGCTTAGCGCCATGAAAGATAGAGATCGTGTAGCATCAGTTAGAGAGAGAAAGTTATGAGAGAGAGACCGCGCTGCAACTGTAGGAAATTAATGTGTAAAAAACCTATTTTTATATTTAATTCAGCAACGGACAGGATTAGTTGAAGTATAAAATAAATGAATGGCTATGATTTAGTTTGTAGTTTGTATTTGAGCAAAAACCTATATATATATATATATATATATATATATATAGGGTCTTACTCCAGTACAAACTCCTTACTGTACAAACGTACAAACCAGTGATTATGACACTAATATTTAGTGATTAGCAGATTTTAATTTAACAAATACACATACATCCATCACCACCGCCACCACAATCACCTCCAATCACCACCACCACGACCACCCCACCCACCACCACCCACCACGATTGCCCAGCGCCACTCTCTCTCTCTCTCTCCACCATCCACCACTGCCCAACGCCTCTCTCTCTCTCACCACCACCCACCACCAACCACCACCACCACTGCCAGCGGCTCTCTCTCTCTAGTTGTTCGCTCACCGATTACTGCTATACACACACAAACACACACATTCACCACTGCTTTTCTCATCTCCCTCAATCGTGTTTCTAGCACTGCTCTCGCGTCGGCGTCGCGGCTGCCGCCGGCCGCGCTGCACCACCACTCGGCTATGCCGCCCCGTAAGTGCTCCCCTCCCCTTATCTCTTCATCAGACCCCCCCACTAGATTTAGTGATTCTGTTCAATCATTTAGTGATTCTGTTCAAGTCATTTAGTGATTGTTTGTACGTTTGTACACTAAGGAGTTTGTATTTGAGCACTTGCATATATATATATATATATATATATGAACGTGTGTATCTATGTACGTATGTATGTATGTATGTAGTACGTATGTACGTAAGTATGTATATCATTTTGTTAATATTTTTGCACTTTTAGGCCCATTTAAAATAATTTGAATATAAATTATAGACAAGTTTGGATTTATTATAAAGAATTTTACAAAAATGGAAGATCTTAAAATTTGTACGAGAGTATAATGTATTGTTGTTAGTTCTTATACTTATTAAAACTAGAAATACTAATTAAAAATATTGAGATATATAAAGGTATTAATCATAATTGTTCATTCCATAAATAAAATATCTTTAGAGATTAAAAAAATATATACGGAAAAGAACATGGTTGTAGTAACAAACACTTATGAACATGATTCAAGAAATTGTTCAACAAAATTAACGACAAAAGGCAAATTTATTATAATTATGGAATTTCCCTTATTTTGATTAGTTTTAGGTGTTTTTGATTTTGTCACATTTTTGGTGTAAAAATTGGATTTTGATTAGTGTTGTTCATTTTTTTATTTTGGACCATGATTTTGATTTTGATTTGATCTATAGTGTTTATTTTCATCTGAGTCATGTTATGTTGATTTTAAGCCATTGTGTTCATTTTGATTTTGAGCCATGTTATTTATTTTGGATGGATTTGTTAGATTTTAGGGCAAAGTTTTTTAAATATCGTCTCTGCATATATTTTCAACTGCACACGGTCATAATTTATAACTTTTATCCCGCGCCTACGTTCCCCATCATTTTTGTACCCTCCAAGGTTTGAGCGGGAGTTTTCCAGCCTACGTTCCCAGTCGTAAATAATTTGACGGCCGAAATTTTGCCGCCTTTTGGTTGGGGGAAAAATCTAGCACAAAATTGTTTTTCAACCAAATTAAATATGCTTGATTATATAATTTCGATTGGATGTCATTGCAGTTAATTTTGTCGATTGATCGAGTCGCTATATATATATTTGATTTAATATGGTCGAAGTTGTCGAATACACACACACACATATTTGACCATCTCACGCGAAATTAGCCGCCTAATTAATCAAAACATAGGGCGCTCAGTGGCGGATACAGGATTTTATATATGGTGTGTCACAAGCTCGATATATCTCGTGTATTCGACATTTTCATTTCGTCACCACGCAATAAACAAGAATAATAATGAATTTTATCAAATAATTCTCTGCGACATTTTCACAAACACCTCGTAGCTCAACTTTTTCTTTGTCAAATTGCATATTTTTTCAAATTTGAGAAACCAAAAAATTAGCAAGACAAATTCGAAGATGTATGTGTAATGTGTGGAGTTTCAAAGGTGAATAGATAGGTTTCAAATTTAGAAGATGAATGTGTGAAGTTTGGAGAGAAGAGCACTCGAGCCGAAACACAAAACCAGGTTGTCTGCACAGACATGAAACATATACTGCATATACATATAAACTTTTGTTTTAAATAATGGCGTGTCACGTGACACACTAGGACACACTGTACATCCGCCCCTAAGCGCGCTTTCCTTTTACACTAGACATCTCTTTACTTTCTTCTTGTACAAAACCTAGCCTCATTTTCCATATTTTGCTTCTATCACACCCACAAGTTCATACTTTTCAAATGTGATCTTCAAAACTCATCAAGTAACTTTTTATTCGTTATTAATGTATATATAAACTTGTTTGTCTTAATTATTAGAATTGTAGCAATTATTACAATATTTATGATTTACCATGTGTGCATAATTGTGATACTAGCGTCAGTGTGATTTAAAAAAGCAATTGTTATGCATGTTGATTACGTTGTAGAACATATCTTTCATTAGATTGTCGAATGTTTAAAAATATTTTACAACCAATTTTTTTAAAATAACTAGATTATATTTTTTCCAATTTCGAATAATGAGGACTCCAAGACTCTACTGAAATGAGGACTCCAGGAAACTTAACTCTCTCTTTCTCTCATATATATATATATATCACTCAATTAAATAGAAACCAATTATATACAAACTAAACATAAAGGGAAAGGGAAGGGTAGTGTGGCCCGAGCATAGACCCCAAGATGGGCCTTGTTGCCGCATGGATGGGCCAAACAATTGATTGGGTGGAGGGTCCCCTGGAACTGAGATGGAGCCTAGCTGGTGTAGGCTCTTGGGCATGCGTGGATCTTGTTTAAGGCATGTTCATATAATGCATGACGCCGGATTTAGGTTCGGATTTGGGGAGGAGTTAAGTTTGGGCAGGAGGATGTCATATTAGGGGTGGGTGATGATAATTCAGCAGTTCGGTCAGTAAATAAGTAATCAGTCTATTCCATCACTAGGTATGATTTTTAGGAATATGTTAACTCGAAATGAGAATATAATACTTAATATTCTCGAGTTAAGACAACTTTGCTCAAAATACCTCCGGTATACATAGGTGATTTGGTATGGGAGTTACTCCTTTTTAACTCCTTTTTTTTCTAGTTGAACCTCATAATAAATGCCTATTAATGCACATGTCTAGTAGATCTTTAGAGATTGTAAGATTAGAAAGAGATATAGTATTAAATGCCTTTCAGCTGGTTGCAATTTGTAGATAACATGGAGAGTCAACAACTTTTACTATAATCTTATCTTTTGGCCGAGTATATAATTAAAGAATAGGCTATTAACCACTCTTCATCAAACTTGTGCTTGTACTCTCTTTCTAGCTATGGCTTCTTCCTCACATCTTAAAGAAAAATCGGTGGAAGAAATCCTTCCTCACACTCAACTAGCAATGTTTAAACCACATGAGGTGAATAAATATGATTCTCTTTTGAATTTATTTCGAGATCTATATTGGCCACATGTATGTGATTACAATACAATACCAAGTTATTATATGAGTTTATAATTTAAATTTTACGTGTGTGCACAATGAACATGATCACAATCATGACCGAGCAATGGACACTCATGATAATGATGCTCATGATCGCAAAGAGAAGATTATGCACAAGTTACTGGATTTGGTTTGTAAAAAAAACATATGCAAATTCATAAAAGCATTATTATTTTATTGGTCTTGAAAAAGCATTTATTAACTGAATGCAACTAGATTAAATTATTAATAGTTCATAGTTTTAATTTTTAGATCTGTTTTTTTTGGTATAATTATGTACTTTTGTTTTTATATCCAAGTTTTAAACAATTTTATAGGTCCAATAATATATATAAATATACATATAAATTAATGTATGTATGTATCTCTGTGTGTATTTATATATACCTTTTAATGATGGAACAGGAAGGTGAAACAATTCAAGCTTCAAAAGTACCAACTGAGAAGATCAGCACATCAAAGGGTTATTACAAACTTTTAGCAAATGATGTTAAAGAAATTGAAGAGAGGGATGAGGTTAGTTATCTTGTACATGCTACTGTATAGCTTAGTTTTTCTTATAGATGTATTGATAGGGATGAGGTCACTTATGCAGTAAATTGCAGAGTGTCTTAGTTTTTCTTATACACATCTTTCTACTAATTCTAGTACAAATCCTAATCGGACATAGGTATTCATAGCTTCTCCTGGTTTTGGAAAATATAAGAACACCTGGATCCCAGTTTCATTCAGGTTAAAAGGATGGACAATTACGACCCGTAAACGAGCTAGTGGAAGAACAGAGATGGTATATTCCGACCAATACCTTATTTTTACTATATATTTGTGATTAAATGACATCGTTGTCCTTCCACTTTCTCTCTTCAGATAGTATTAGCTATCCAATTAACCCCATCACCTTTCCCCCCAAAATATATGTAATTGTAAGTTTATTGTTGCTTATGTATTCGAATGAGTGGTAAAAACATACGGTTCAATCTCCTTGTTAGTTCTATAAACACCACATCTTCCGAAGGCAGCTTCGTTCAAAGGAGGTCTATCAGTACATTAGATATGGCTTTGTTTCAAAGAATTCCAAGGAACCAAGTTCATCACAGGCCCCTCTCAACATTGTTGTAAGTTACATGCTCTAACATAAACATACTTATATATAGTAGTATATATACATACTGCATAATATATATGATAAACCTTGCACCCAGCCAAATCCGAGAAGGGAAATGAGTCAGAAAGAAGAGGTGGAACCATTTCTTGCTGACTCGTGGGAGAATCTTACCAATTTTGAAGCAGATGCATGAAACCAGAAGTCTATGTCGCCAGCTTCACCAGCAATTTATAATATCAATGTTTTTTTTGGACTTGTAATTTCTTAGTTTTCTTTTGTCTTATAAAACTGATTATAATTAGCTTTATAATTTTCTTTACAAGTTCTTATATTTTTAAAAAGATAAATAATTTTTTTTGACAAGATGTGAACCAAAAAAATGTGATACATAAGTAACACATTTATCCAAGTTAGGGGTAATTCGGTTTGGTTCGGTCCTAATTTTCTGAAAATTTGGTCTATTCGTCTGGACCGAATAGACCGAATAAAATTCGGTTCAATCCGGTCCGTTAAAAAATATTTTAGTCTGGATCGAATATACCCAATAGTCCAAACAATATATAAAATTAATTTTTATCAATATAATATATATTAAATATATATCTTATAAGTTATAATTATAATATCTAATTTATAAATCTAATTATATCTATCTTTGGTGAAGTGGTGGTGATTAATAAATATTATTTTTTTAAAAAAATAATGAATTTAATTCTTTTATAATATAAATTTTAGTTTTTAAAATAATTTCGATTGTTTTGGGCCGGATTCGGCCCGGGAAAAAAAATGAAATTTCCATTTTCGGTCCATTCGGTTTGGTCAGGTTTTGGACCGAACCGACTGAATGCTCACCCCTCATCCAAGCCATTTATTATTACAAAAATAAAATTCCATCGAAATAATTATATACATTCAATATAAAGATTTACATATATATGTGTGTACTGATTTACATATATATATATATATATATATATGTGTGTGTGTGTGTGTGTGTGTGTTATTATTCTAAAGAGAACCACAGGAGTCCCATAGAGATTCAGTTGATTCTACTTTAAAATTTAACATGTAATTAATAATTTTAAAATTATTCATAATTTGGCAGACAATTAAATATAACATGCACTAATAATTTAAACTAAAAAGAATTTGATTTTAACATTTTGTTCATGTATAGAAATACTTTGGATGAATGTGCTTTTATTGTAGAACAAGTTTGTCTATTATGATGAGTATTCTATAAAGTGTGACTCCATCTAAGTACGTACAAAATTGGTTTTTTAAATTATATTTACAACCAACTTGGAAGAATATGGTTCTACTTTAGAACTAGTTTTTATATTATGATTAATTTTCAACGTTTTTTGGAAGAAAAATAATTAAACTTTATTTTTTGATTTACTAATTATATATTTGATGAATAATGAGATTCATATATGAATTGTATATGTATATATAGATGTTCCCTACTAGACACACTCTCTCTCTATATATATATATATATATATGAATGTATGTATGTATGTACGTATGTATGTACGTATGTATGTACGTACGTATGTATATCATTTTGTTAATATTTTTGCACTTTTAGGCCCATTTAAAATAATTTGAATATAAATTATAGACAATTTTGGATTTATTATAAAGAATTTTATAAAAATAGAAGATCTTCAAATTTGTACGAGAGTATAATGTATTGTTGTTAGTTCTTATACTTATTAAAACTAGAAATACTAATTAAAAGTATTGAGATATATAAAGGTATTAATCATAGTTGTTCATTCCATAAATAAAATATCTTCAGAGATTAAAAAAATATATACGGAAACGAACATGGTTGTAGTAATAAACACTTATGAACATGATTCAAGAATATGTCCAACAACATTAACGACAAAAGGCTAATTTATTATAATTATGGAATTTCCCTTATTTTGATTAGTTTTAGGTGTTTTTGATTTTGTCATATTTTTGGTGTAAAAATTGGATTTTGATTAATGTTGTTCATTTTTTTTATTTCGGACCATGATTTTGATTTTGATTTGATCTATAGTGTTTATTTTCATCTGAGCCATGTTATGTTGATTTTAAGCCATTGTGTTCATTTTGATTTTGAGCCATGTTATTTATTTTGGATGGATTTGTTAGATTTTAGGGCAAAGTTTTTTAAATATCGTCTCTACATATATTTTCAACTGCACACGGTCATAATTTATAACTTTTATCCCGCGCCTACGTTCCCCATCATTTTTGTACCCTCCAAGGTTTGAGCGGGAGTTTTCCAGCCTACGTTCCCAGTCGTAAATAATTTGACGGCCGAAATTTTGCCGCCTTTTGGTTGGGGGAAAAATCTAGCACAAAATTGTTTTTCAACCAAATTAAATATGCTTGATTATATAATTTCGAATGGATGTCATTCCAGTTAATTTTGTCGATTGATCGAGTCGCTATATATATATTCGATTTAATATGGTCGAAGTTGTCGAATACACACACACACACACATATTTGACCATCTCAGGCGAAATTAGCCGCCTAATTAATCAAAACATAGGGCGCTCAGTGGCGGATACAGGATTTTATATATGGTGTGTCACAAGCTCGATATATCTCGTGTATTCGACATTTTCATTTCGTCACCACGCAATAAACAAGAATAATAATGAATTTTATCAAATAATTCTCTGCGACATTTTCACAAACACCTCGTAGCTCAACTTTTTCTTTGTCAAATTGCATATTTTTTCAAATTTGAGAAACCCAAAAAGTAGCAAGACAAATTCGAAGATGTATGTGTAATGTGTGGAGTTTCAAAGGTGAATAGATAGGTTTCAAATTTAGAAGATGAATGTGTGAAGTTTGGAGAGAAGAGCACTCGAGCCGAAACACAAAACCAGGTTGTCTGCACAGACATGAAACATATACTGCATATACATATAATTTTTTTTTTAATAATGGCGTGTCACGTGACACACTAGGACACACTGTACATCCGCCCCTGAGCGCGCTTTCCTTTTACACTAGACATCTCTTTACTTTCTTCTTGTACAAAACCTAGCCTCATTTTCCATATTTTGCTTCTATCACACCCACAAGTTCATACTTTTCAAATGTGATCTTCAAAACTCATCAAGTAACTTTTTATTCGTTATTAATGTATATATAAACTTGTTTGTCTTAATTATTAGAATTGTAGCAATTATTACAATATTTATGATTTACCATGTGTGCATAATTGTGATACTAGCGTCAGTGTGATTTAAAAAAGCAATTGTTATGCATGTTGATTACGTTGTAGAACATATCTTTCATTAGATTGTCGAATGTTTAAAAATATTTTATAACCAATTTTTTTAAAATAACTAGATTATATTTTTTCCAATTTCTAATAATGAGGACTCCAAGACTCTACTGAAATGAGGACTCCAGGAAACTTAACTCTCTCTTTCTCTCATATATATATATATCACTCAATTAAATAGAAACCAATTATATACAAACTAAACATAAAGGGAAAGGGAAGGGTAGTGTGGCCGGAGCATAGACCCCAAGATGGGCCTTGTTGCCGCATGGATGGGCCAAACAATTGATTGGGTGGGGGGTCCCGTGGAACTGAGATGGAGCCTAGCTGGTGTAGGCTCTTGGGCATGCGTGGATCTTGTTTAAGGCATGTTCATATAATGCATGACGCCGGATTTAGGTCCGGGTTTGGGGAGGAGTTAAGTTTGGGCAGGAGGATGTCATATTAGGGGTGGGTGATGATAATTCAGCAGTTCGGTCAGTAAATAAGTAATCAGTCTATTCCATCACTAGGTATGATTTTGAGGAATATGTTAACTCGAAATGAGAATATGATACTTAATATTCTCGAGTTAAGACAACTTTGCTCAAAATACCTCCCGTATACATAGGTGATTGGTATGGGAGTTACTCCTTTTTAACTCCTTTTTTTTCTAGTTGAACCTCATAATAAATGCCTATTAATGCACATGTCTAGTAGATCTTTAGAGATTGTAAGATTAGAAAGAGATATAGTATTAAATGCCTTTCAGCTGGTTGCAATTTGTAGATAACATGGAGAGTCAACAACTTTTACTATAATCTTATCTTTTGGCCGAGTATATAATTAAAGAATAGGCTATTAACCACTCTTCATCAAACTTGTGCTTGTACTCTCTTTCTAGCTATGGCTTCTTCCTCACATCTTAAAGAAAAATCGGTGGAAGAAATCCTTCCTCACACTCAACTAGCAATGTTTAAACCACATGAGGTGAATAAATGTGATTCTCTTTTGAATTTATTTTGAGATCTATATTGGCCACATGTATGTGATTACAATACAATACCAAGTTATTATATGAGTTTATAATTTAAATTTTACGTGTGTGCACAATGAACATGATCACAATCATGACCGAGCAATGGACACTCATGATAATGATGCTCATGATCGCAAAGAGAAGATTATGCACAAGTTACTGGATTTGGTTTGTAAAAAAAACATATGCAAATTCATAAAAGCATTATTATTTTATTGGTCTTGAAAAAGCATTTATTAACTGAATGCAACTAGATTAAATTATTAATAGTTCATAGTTTTAATTTTTAGATCTGTTTTTTTTGGTATAATTATGTACTTTTGTTTTTATATCCAAGTTTTAAACAATTTTATAGGTCCAATATTATATATAAATATACATATAAATTAATGTATGTATGTATCTCTATGTGTATTTATATATACCTTTTAATGATGGAACAGGAAGGTGAAACAATTCAAGCTTCAAAAGTACCAACTGAGAAGATCAGCACATCAAAGGGTTATTACAAACTTTTAGCAAATGATGTTAAAGAAATTGAAGAGAGGGATGAGGTGAGTTATCTTGTACATGCTACTGTATAGCTTAGTTTTTCTTATAGATGTATTGATAGGGATGAGGTCACTTATGCAGTAAATTGCAGAGTGTCTTAGTTTTTCTTATACACATCTTTCTACTAATTCTAGTACAAATCCTAATCGGACATAGGTATTCATAGCTTCTCCTGGTTTTGCAAAATATAAGAACACCTGGATCCCAGTTTCATTCAGGTTAAAAGGATGGACAATTACGACCCGTAAACGAGCTAGTGGAAGAACAGAGATGGTATATTCCGACCAATACCTTATTTTTACTATATATTTGTGATTAAATGACATCGTTGTCCTTCCACTTTCTCTCTTCAGATAGTATTAGCTATCCAATTAACCCCATCACCTTTCCCCCCAAAATATATGTAATTGTAAGTTTATTGTTGCTTATGTATTCGAATGAGTGTTAAAAACATATGGTTCAATCTCCTTGTTAGTTCTATAAACACCACATCTTCCGAAGGCAGCTTCGTTCAAAGAAGGAGGTCTATCAGTACATTAGATATGGCTTTGTTTCAAAGAATTCCAAGGAACCAAGTTCATCACAGGCCCCTCTCAACATTGTTGTAAGTTACATGCTCTAACATAACCATACTTATATATAGTAGTATATATACATACTGCATAATATATATGATAAACCTTGCACCCAGCCAATTCCGAGAAGGGAAATGAGTCAGAAAGAAGAGGTGGAAGCATTTCTTGCTGACTCGTGGGAGAATCTTACCAATTTTGAAGCAGATGCATGAAACCAGAAGTCTATGTCGCCAGCTTCACCAGCAATTTATAATATCAATGTTTTTTTTGGACTTGTAATTTCTTAGTTTTCTTTTGTCTTATAAAACTGATTATAATTAGCTTTATAATTTTCTTTACAAGTTCTTTTATTTTTAAAAAGATAAATAATTTTTTTTGACAAGATGTGAACCAAAAAAATGTGATACATAAGTAACACATTTATCCAAGTTAGGGGTGAGCAGAACCGAAGAACAGAACCGAACGTGCGAATTCGGTTCGGTTCGGTCCTAATTTTCTGAAAATTTGGTCCATTCGGTCCGGACCGAATAGACCGAATAAAATTCGGTTCGGTCCGGTCCTTTAAAAAATATTTTAGTCAGGACCGAATATACCCAATAGTCCAAACAATATATAAAATTAATTTTTATCTATATAATATATATTTAATATATATCTTATAAGTTATAATTATAATATCTAATTTATAAATCTAATTATATCTATCTTTGGTGAAGTGGTGGTGATTAATAAATATTATTTTTTTAAAAAAATAATGAATTTAATTCTTTTATAATATAAATTTTAGTTTTTAAAATAATTTCGGTTGTTTTGGGCCGGATTCGGCCCGGGAAAAAAAAATGAAATTTCCATTTTCGGTCCATTCGGTGGACCGAACCGACTGAATGCTCACCCCTCATCGAAGCCATTTATTATTACAAAAATAAAATTCCATCGAAATAATTATATACATTCAATATAAAGATTTACATATATATGTGTGTGTACTGATTTACATATATATATATATATATATATATATATGTGTGTGTGTGTGTCTGTTATTATTCTAAAGAGAACCACAGGAGTCCCATAGAGATTCAGTTGATTCTACTTTAAAATTTAACATGTAATTAATAATTTTAAAATTATTCATAATTTGGCAGACAATTAAATATAACATGCAATAATAATTTAAACTAAAAAGAATTTGATTTTAACATTTTGTTCATGTATAGAAATACTTTGGATGAATGTGCTTTTATTGTAGAACAAGTTTGTCTATTATGATGAGTATTCTATAAAGTGTGACTCCATCTAAGTACGTACAAAATTGGTTTTTTAAATTATATTTACAACCAACTTGGAAGAATATGGTTCTACTTTAGAACTAGTTTTTATTTTATGATTAATTTTCAACGTTTTTTGGAAGAAAAATAATTAAACTTTATTTTTGATTTACTAATTATATATTTGATGAATAATGAGATTCATATATGAATTGTATATGTATTGTTGTTAGTTCTTATACTTATTAAAACTAGAAATACTAATTAAAAATATTGAGACATATAAAGGTATTAATCATAGTTGTTCATTCCATAAATAAAATATCTTCAGAGATTAAAAAAATATATACGGAAACGAACATGGTTGTAGTAATAAACACTTATGAACATGATTCAAGAATATGTCCAACAACATTAACGACAAAAGGCTAATTTATTATAATTATGGAATTTCCCTTATTTTGATTAGTTTTAGGTGTTTTTGATTTTGTCACATTTTTGGTGTAAAAATTGGATTTTGATTAATGTTGTTCATTTTTTTATTTCGGACCATGATTTTGATTTTGATTTGATCTATAGTGTTTATTTTCATCTGAGCCATGTTATGTTGATTTTAAGCCATTGTGTTCATTTTGATTTTGAGCCATGTTATTTATTTTGGATGGATTTGTTAGATTTTAGGGCAAAGTTTTTTAAATATCGTCTCTGCATATATTTTCAACTGAACATGGTCAGAATTTATAACTTTTATCCCGCGCCTACGTTCCCCATCATTTTTGTACCCTCCAAGGTTTGAGCGCGAGTTTTCCAGCCTACGTTCCCAGTCGTAAATAATTTGACGGCCGAAATTTTGCCGCCTTTTGGTTGGGGGAAAAATCTAGCACAAAATTGTTTTCCAACCAAATTAAATATGCTTGATTATATAATTTCGACGGGATGTCATTGCAGTTAATTTTGTCGATTGATCGAGTCGCTATATATATATATATTTGATTTAATATGGTCGAAGTTGTCGAATACACACACACACACACATATTTGACCATCTCAGGCGAAATTAGCCGCCTAATTAATCAAAACATAGGGCGCTCAGTGGCGGATACAGGATTTTATATATGGTGTGTCACAAGCTCGATATGTCTCGTGTATTCGACATTTTCATTTCGTCACCACGCAATAAACACGAATAATAATGAATTTTATCAAATAATTCTCTGCGACATTTTCACAAACACCTCGTAGCTCAACTTTTTCTTTGTCAAATTGCATATTTTTTCAAATTTGAGGAACCCAAAAATTAGCAAGACAAATTCGAAGATGTATGTGTAATGTGTGGAGTTTCAAAGGTGAATATATAGGTTTCAAATTTAGAAGATGAATGTGTGAAGTTTGGAGAGAAGAGCACTCGAGCCGAAACACAAAACCAGGTTGTCTGCACAGACATGAAACATATACTGCATATACATATAAACTTTTTTTTTTTTTTTAAATAATGGCGTGTCACGTGACACACTAGGACACACTGTACATCCGCCCCTGAGTGCGCTTTCCTTTTACACTAGACGTCTCTTTACTTTCTTCTTGTACAAAACCTAGCCTCATTTTCCATATTTTGCTTCTATCACACCCACAAGTTCATTCTTTTCAAATGTGATATTCAAAACTCATCAAGTAACTTTTTATTCGTTATTAATGTATATATAAACTTGTTTGTCTTAATTATTAGAATTGTAGCAATTATTACAATATTTATGATTTACCATGTGTGCATAATTGTGATACTAGCGTCAGTGTGATTTAAAAAAGCAATTGTTATGCATGTTGATTACGTTGTAGAACATATCTTTCATTAGATTGTCGAATGTTTAAAAATATTTTAAACAACCAATTTTTTTTAAATAACTAGATTATATTTTTTCCAATTTCGAATAATGAGGACTCCAAGACTCTACTGAAATGAGGACTCCAGGAAACTTAACTCTCTCTTTCTCTCATATATATATACCACTAAATTAAATAGAAACCAATTATATACAAACTAAACATAAAAGGAATGGGAAGTGTAGTGTGGCCCGAGCATAGACCCCAAGATGGGCCTTGTTGCCGCATGGATGGGACAAACAATTGATTATGTGGGGGGTCCCGTGGAACTGAGATGGAGCCTAGCTGGTGTAGGCTCTTGGGCATGCGTGGATCTTGTTTAAGGCATGTTCATATAATGCATGACGCCGGATTTAGGTTCGGCTTGGGGAGGAGTTAAGTTTGGGGAGGAGGATGTCATATTAGGGGTGGGTGATGATAATTCAGCAGTTCGGTCAGTAAATAAGTAATCAGTCTATTCTATCACTAGGTATGATTTTGAGGAATATGTTAACTCGAAATGAGAATATGATACTTAATATTCTCGAGTTAAGACAACTTTGCTCAAAATACCTCCCGTATACATAGGTGATTTGGTATGGGAGTTACTCCTTTTTAACTCCTTTTTTTTCTAGTTGAACCTCATAATAAATGCCTATTAATGCACATGTCTAGTAGATCTTTAGAGATTGTAAGATTAGAAAGAGATATAGTATTAAATGCCTTTCAGCTGGTTGCAATTTGTAGATAACATGGAGAGTCAACAACTTTTACTATAATCTTATCTTTTGGCCGAGTATATAATTAAAGAATAGGCTATTAACCACTCTTTCTCAAACTTGTGCTTGTACTCTCTTTCTAGCTATGGCTTCTTCCTCACATCTTAAAGAAAAATCGGTGGAAGAAATCCTTCCTCACACTCAACTAGCAATGTTTAAACCACATGAGGTGAATAAATGTGATTCTCTTTTGAATTTATTTCGAGATCTATATTGGCCACATGTATGTGATTACAATACAATACCAAGTTATTATATGAGTTTATAATTTAAATTTTACGTGTGTGCACAATGAACATGATCACAATCATGACCGAGCAATGGACACTCATGATAATGATGCTCATGATCGCAAAGAGAAGATTATGCACAAGTTACTGGATTTGGTTTGTAAAAAAAACATATGCAAATTCATAAAAGCATTATTATTTTATTGGTCTTGAAAAAGCATTTATTAACTGAATGCAACTAGATTAAATTATTAATAGTTCATAATTTTAATTTTTAGATCTGTTTTTTTGGTATAATTATGTACTTTTGTTTTTATATCCAAGTTTTAAACAATTTTATAGGTCCAATAATATATATAAATATACCTATAAATTAATGTATGTATGTATCTCTGTGTGTATTTATATATACCTTTTAATGATGGAACAGGAAGGTGAAACAATTCAAGCTTCAAAAGTACCAACTGAGAAGATCAGCACATCAAAGGGTTATTACAAACTTTTAGCAAATGATGTTAAAGAAATTGAAGAGAGGGATGAGGTGAGTTATCTTGTACATGCTACTATATAGCTTAGTTTTTCTTATAGATGTATTGATAGGGATGAGGTCACTTATGCAGTAAATTGCAGAGTGTCTTAGTTTTTCTTATACACATCTTTCTACTAATTCTAGTACAAATCCTAATCGGACATAGGTATCCATATCTTCTCCTGGTTTTGCAAAATATAAGAACACCTGGATCCCAGTTTCATTCAGGTTAAAAGGATGGACAATTACGACCCGTAAACGAGCTAGTGGAAGAACAGAGATGGTATATTCCGACCAATACCTTATTTTTACTATATATTTCCTACCAATACCTTATTTTTACTATATATTTGTGATTAAATGACATCGTTGTCCTTCCACTTTCTCTCTTCAGATAGTATTAGCTATCCAATTAACCCCATCACCTTTCCCCCCAAAATATATGTAATTGTAAGTTTATTGTTGCTTATGTATTCGAATGAGTGGTAAAAACATATGGTTCAATCTCCTTGTTAGTTCTATAAACACCACATCTTCCGAAGGCAGATTCGTTCAAAGAAGGAGGTCTATCAGTACATTAGATATGGCTTTGTTTCAAAGAATTCCAAGGAACCAAGTTCATCACAGGCCCCTCTCAACATTGTTGTAAGTTACATGCTCTAACATAAACATACTTATATATAGTAGTATATATACATACCGCATAATATATATGATAAACCTTGCACCCAGCCAAATCCGAGAAGGGAAATGAGTCAGAAAGAAGTGGTGGAAGCATTTCTTGCTGACTCGTGGGAGAATCTTACCAATTTTGAAGCAGATGCATGAAACCAGAAGTCTATGTCGCCAGCTTCACCAGCAATTTATAATATCAATGTTTTTTTTGGACTTGTAATTTCTTAGTTTTCTTTTGTCTTATAAAACTGATTATAATTAGCTTTATAATTTTCTTTACAAGTTCTTATATTTTTAAAAAGATAAATAATTTTTTTTGACAAGATGTGAACCAAAAAAATGTGATACATAAGTAACACATTTATCCAAGTTAGGGGTGAGCAGAACCGAAGAACAGAACGGTGCGAATTCGGTTTGGTTCGGTCCTAATTTTCTGAAAATTTGGTCTATTCGGTCCGGACCGAATAGACCGAATAAAATTCGGTTCGGTCCGGTCCGTTAAAAAATATTTTAGTCAGGACCGAATATACCCAATAGTCCAAACAATATATAAAATTAATTTTTATCTATATAATATATATTTAATATATATCTTATAAGTTATAATTATAATATCTAATTTATAAATCTAATTATATCTATCTTTGGTGAAGTGGTGGTGATTAATAAATATTATTTTTTTAAAAAAATAATGAATTTAATTCTTTTATAATATAAATTTTAGTTTTCAAAATAATTTCGGTTGTTTTGGGCCGGATTCGGCCCGGGAAAAAAAAATGAAATTTCCATTTTCGGTCCATTCGGTTTGGTCCGGTTTTGGACCGAATCGACTGAATGCTCACCCCTCATCGAAGCCATTTATTATAATTTGGCAGACAATTAAATATAACATGCAATAATAATTTAAACTAAAAAGAATTTGATTTTAACATTTTGTTCATGTATAGAAATACTTTGGATGAATGTGCTTTTATTGTAGAACAAGTTTGTCTATTATGATGAGTATTCTATAAAGTGTGACTCCATCTAAGTACGTACAAAATTGGTTTTTTAAATTATATTTACAACCAACTTGGAAGAATATGGTTCTACTTTAGAACTAGTTTTTATATTATGATTAATTTTCAACGTTTTTTGGAAGAAAAATAATTAAACTTTATTTTTTGATTAACTAATTATATATTTGATGAATAATGAGATTCATATATGAATTGTATATGTATATATAGATGTTCCCTACTAGACACACACTGTCTCTCTATATATATATATATATATATGAATGTATGTATGTATGTACGTATGTATGTATGTAGTATTTCCGTACGTATGTATATCATTTTGTTAATATTTTTGCACTTTTAGGCCCATTTAAAATAATTTGAATATAAATTATTGACAATTTTGGATTTATTATAAAGAATTTTATAAAAATAGAAGATCTTAAAATTTGTACGAGAGTATAATGTATTGTTGTTAGTTCTTATACTTATTAAAACTAGAAATACTAATTAAAAGTTTTGAGATATATAAAGGTATTAATCATAGTTGTTCATTCCATAAATAAAATATCTTCAGAGATTAAAAAAAATATATACGGAAACGAACATGGTTGTAGTAATAAACACTTACGAACATGATTCAGGAATATGTCCAACAGCATTAACGACAAAAGGCTAATTTATTATAATTATGGAATTTCCCTTATTTTGATTAGTTTTAGGTGTTTTTGATTTTGTCACATTTTTGGTGTAAAATTTGGATTTTGATTAATGTTGTTCATTTTTTTATTTCGGACCATGATTTGATTTTGATTTGATCTATAGTGTTTATTTTCATCTGAGCCATGTTATGTTGATTTTAAGCCATTGTGTTCATTTTGATTTTGAGCCATGTTATTTATTTTGGATGGATTTGTTAGATTTTAGGGCAAATTTTTTAAATATCGTCTCTGCATATATTTTCAACTGCACACGGTCATAATTTATAACTTTTATCCCGCGCCTACGTTCCCCATCATTTTTGTACCCTCCAAGGTTTGAGCGGGAGTTTTCCAGCCTACGTTCCCAGTCGTAAATAATTTGACGGCCGAAATTTTGCCGCCTTTTGGTTGGGGGAAAAATCTAGCACAAAATTGTTTTTCAACCAAATTAAATATGCTTGATTATATAATTTCGATTGGATGTCATTGCAGTTAATTTTGTCGATTGATCGAGTCGCTATATATATATTCGATTTAATATGGTCGAAGTTGTCGAATACACACACACACACATATTTGACCATCTCAGGCGAAATTAGCCGCCTAATTAATCAAAACATAGGGCGCTCAGTGGCGGATACAGGATTTTATATATGGTGTGTCACAAGCTCGATATATCTCGTGTATTCGACATTTTCATTTCGTCACCACGCAATAAACAAGAATAATAATGAATTTTATCAAATAATTCTCTGCGACATTTTCACAAACACCTCGTAGCTCAACTTTTTCTTTGTCAAATTGCATATTTTTTCAAATTTGAGAAACCCAAAAATTAGCAAGACAAATTCGAAGATGTATGTGTAATGTGTGGAGTTTCAAAGGTGAATAGATAGGTTTCAAATTTAGAAGATGAATGTGTGAAGTTTGGAGAGAAGAGCACTCGAGCCGAAACACAAAATCAGGTTGTCTGCACAGACATGAAACATATACTGCATATACATATAACTTTTTTTTAAATAATGGCGTGTCACGTGACACACTAGGACACACTGTACATCTGCCCCTGAGCGCGCTTTCCTTTTACACTAGACATCTCTTTACTTTCTTCTTGTACAAAACCTAGCCTCATTTTCCATATTTTGCTTCTATCACACCCACAAGTTCATACTTTTCAAATGTGATCTTCAAAACTCATCAAGTAACTTTTTATTCATTATTAATGTATATATAAACTTGTTTGTCTTAATTATTAGAATTGTAGCAATTATTACAATATTTATGATTTACCATGTGTGCATAATTGTGATACTAGCGTCAGTGTGATTTAAAAAAGCAATTGTTATGCATGTTGATTACGTTGTAGAACATATCTTTCATTAGATTGTCGAATGTTTAAAATATTTTACAACCAATTTTTTTAAAATAACTAGATTATATTTTTTCCAATTTCTAATAATGAGGACTCCAAGACTCTACTGAAATGAGGACTCCAGGAAACTTAACTCTCTCTTTCTCTCATATATATATCACTCAATTAAATAGAAACCAATTATATACAAACTAAACATAAAGGGAAAGGGAAGGTTAGTGTGGCCCGAGCATAGACCCCAAGATGGGCCTTGTTGCCGCATGGATGGGCCAAACAATTGATTGGGTGGGGGGTCCCGTGGAACTGAGATGGAGCCTAGCTGGTGTAGGCTCTTGGGCATGCGTGGATCTTGTTTAAGCATGTTCATATAATGCATGACGCCGGATTTAGGTTCGGGTTTGGGGAGGAGTTAAGTTTGGGCAGGAGGATGTCATATTAGGGGTGGGTGATGATAATTCAGCAGTTCGGTCAGTAAATAAGTAATCAGTCTATTCCATCACTAGGTATGATTTTGAGGAATATGTTAACTCGAAATGAGAATATGATACTTAATATTCTCGAGTTAAGACAACTTTGCTCAAAATACCTCCCGTATACATAGGTGATTGGTATGGGAGTTACTCCTTTTTAACTCCTTTTTTTTCTAGTTGAACCTCATAATAAATGCCTATTAATGCACATGTCTAGTAGATCTTTAGAGATTGTAAGATTAGAAAGAGATATAGTATTAAATGCCTTTCAGCTGGTTGTAATTTGTAGATAACATGGAGAGTCAACAACTTTTACTATAATCTTATCTTTTGGCCGAGTATATAATTAAAGAGTAGGCTATTAACACTCTTCATCAAACTTGTGCTTGTACTCTCTTTCTAGCTATGGCTTCTTCCTCACATCTTAAAGAAAAATCGGTGGAAGAAATCCTTCCTCACACTCAACTAGCAATGTTTAAACCACATGAGGTGAATAAATGTGATTCTCTTTTGAATTTTAATTCGAGATCTATATTGGCCACATGTATGTGATTACAATACAATACCAAGTTATTATATGAGTTTATAATTAAATTTACGTGTGTGCACAATGAACATGATCACAATCATGACCGAGCAATGGACACTCATGATAATGATGCTCATGATCGCAAAGAGAAGATTATGCACAAGTTACTGGATTTGGTTTGTAAAAAAAACATATGCAAATTCATAAAAGCATTATTATTTTATTGGTCTTGAAAAAGCATTTATTAACCTAATGCAACTAGATTAAATTATTAATAGTTCATAGTTTTAATTTTTAGATCTGTTTTTTTTGGTATAATTATGTACTTTTGTTTTTATATCCAAGTTTTAACCAATTTTATAGGTCCAATATTATATATAAATATACATATAAATTAATGTATGTATGTATCTCTGTGTGTATTTATATATACCTTTTAATGATGGAACAGGAAGGTGAAACAATTCAAGCTTCAAAAGTACCAACTGAGAAGATCAGCACATCAAAGGGTTATTACAAACTTTTAGCAATGATGTTAAAGAAATTGAAGAGAGGGATGAGGTGAGTATCTTGTACATGCTACTGTATAGCTTAGTTTTTCTTATAGATGTATTGATAGGGATGAGGTCACTTATGCAGTAAATTGCAGAGTGTCTTAGTTTTTCTTATACACATCTTTCTACTAATTCTAGTACAAATCCTAATCGGACATAGGTATTCATAGCTTCTCCTGGTTTGCAAAATATAAGAACACCTGGATCCCAGTTTCATTCAGGTTAAAAGGATGGACAATTACGACCCGTAAACGAGCTAGTGGAAGAACAGAGATGGTATATTCCGACCAATACCTTATTTTTACTATATATTGTGATTAAATGACATCGTTGTCCTTCCACTTTCTCTCTTCAGATAGTATTAGCTATCCAAATAACCCCATCACCTTCCCCCCCCCCCCCCCAAATATATGTAATTGTAAGTTTATTGTTGCTTATGTATTCGAATGAGTGGTAAAAACATATGGTTCAATCTCTTTGTTAGTTCTATAAACACCACATCTTCCGAAGGCAGCTTCGTTCAAAGAAGGAGGTCTATCAGTACATTAGATATGGCTTTGTTTCAAAGAATTCCAAGGAACCAAGTTCATCACAGGCCCCTCTCAACATTGTTGTAAGTTACATGCTCTAACATAAACATACTTATATATAGTAGTATATATACATACTGCATAATATATATGATAAACCTTGCACCCAGCCAAATCCGAGAAGGGAAATGAGTCAGAAAGAAGAGGTGGAAGCATTTCTTGCTGACTCGTGGGAGAATCTACCAATTTTGAAGCAGATGCATGAAACCAGAAGTCTATGTCGCCAGCTTCACCAGCAATTTATAATATCAATGTTTTTTTTGGACTTGTAATTTCTTAGTTTTCTTTTGTCTTATAAAACTGATTATAATTAGCTTTCTAATTTTCCTTTACAAGTTCTTATATTTTTAAAAGATAAATAATTTTTTTTGACAAGATGTGAACCAAAAAATGTGATACATAAGTAACACATTTATCCAAGTTAGGGGTGAGCAGAACCGAAGACAGAACCGAACGGTGCGAATTCGGTTTGGTTCGGTCCTAATTTTCTGAAATTTGGTCTATTCGGTCCGACCGAATAGACCGAATAACATTCGGTTCGGTCCGGTCCGTTAAAAAATATTTTAGTCAGGACCGAATATACCCAATAGTCCAAACAATATATAAAAATTAATTTTTATCTATATAATATATATTTATATATATCTTATAAGTTATAATTATAATATCTAATTTATAATCTAATTATATCTACTCTTTGTGAAGTGGTGGTGATTAATAAATCTTATTTTTTTTAAAAATAATGAATAATCTTTTATAATATAAATTTTAGTTTTTAAAATAATTCGGTTGTTTTGGGCCGGATTCGGCCCGGGAAAAAAAATAAATTTCAATTTTCGGTCCATTCGGTTGGTCCGGTTTTGGACCGAACCGACTGAATGCTCACCCCTCATCGAAGCCATTTATTATTACAAAAATAAAATTCCATCGAAATAATATATACATTCAATATAAAGATTTACATATATATATGTGTGTGTGTACTGATTTACATATATATATATATGTGTGTGTGTGTTATTATTCTAAAGAGAACCACATGAGTCCCATAGAGATTCAGTTGATTCTACTTTAAAATTTAACATGTAATTAATATTTTAAAATTATTCATAATTTGGCAGACAATTAAATATAACATGCACTAATAATTTAAACTAAAAAGAATTTGATTTTAACATTTTGTTCATGTATAGAAATACTTTGGATGAATGTGCTTTTATTGTAGAACAAGTTTGTCTATTATGATGAGTATTCTATAAAGTGTGACTCCATCTAAGTAGTACGTACAAAATTTGTTTTTTAAATTATATTTACAACCAACTTGGAAGAATATGGTTCTACTTTAGAACTAGTTTTTATATTATGATTAATTTTCAACGTTTTTTGGGAAGAAAAATAATTAAACTTTATTTTTTGATTTACTAATTATATATTTGATGAATAATGAGATTCATATACGAATTGTATATGTATATATAGATGTTCCCTACTAGACACACACTCTCTCTATATATATTATATATATATATATGAATATATGTATGTATGTATGTAGTATGTACGTACGTATGTATATCATTTTGTTAATATTTTTGCACTTTTAGGCCCATTTAAAATAATTTGAATATAAATTATAGACAATTTTGGATTTATTATAAAGAATTTTATAAAAATAGAAGATCTTAAAATTTGTACGAGAGTATAATGTATTGTTGTTAGTTCTTATACTTATTAAAACTAGAAATACTAATTAAAAATATTGAGATATATAAAGGTATTAATCATAGTTGTTCATTCCATAAATAAAATATCTTCAGAGATTAAAAAAATATATACGGAAACGAACATGGTTGTAGTAATAAACACTTATGAACATGATTCAAGAATATGTCCAAACCACATTAACGACAAAAGGCTAATTTATTATAATTATGAAATTTCCCTTATTTTGATTAGTTTTAGGTGTTTTTGATTTTGTCACATTTTTGGTGGAAAAATTGGATTTTGATTAATGTTGTTCATTTTTTTTATTTCGGACCATGATTTTGATTTTGATTTGATCTATAGTGTTTATTTTCATCTGAGCCATGTTATGTTGATTTTAAGCCATTGTGTTCATTTTGATTTGAGCCATGTTATTTATTTGGATGGATTTGTTAGATTTTAGGGCAAAGTTTTTTAATATCGTCTCTGCATATATTTTCAACTGAACACGGTCATAATTTATAACTTTTATCCCGCGCCTACGTTCCCCATCATTTTTGTACCCTCCAAGGTTTGAGCGGGAGTTTTCCAGCCTACGTTCCCAGTCGTAAATAATTTGACGGCCGAAATTTTGCCGCCTTTTGGTTGGGGGAAAAATCTAGCACAAAATTGTTTTTCAACCAAATTAAATATGCTTGATTATATAATTTCGACTGGATGTCATTGCAGTTAATTTTGTCGATTGATCGAGTTGCTATATATATATATTCGATTTAATATAATCGAAGTTGTCGAATACACACACACACACACATATATTTGACCATCTCAGGCGAAATTAGCAGCCTAATTAATCAAAACCTAGCACGCTCAGTGGCGGATACAGGATTTTATATATGATGTGTCACAAGCTCGATATATCTCATGTATTCGACATTTTCATTTCGTCACCACACAATAAACAAGAATAATAATGAATTTTATCAAATAATTCTCTGCGACATTTTCACAAACACCTCGTAAGCTCAACTTTTTCTTGTCAAATTGCATATTTTTTCAAATTTGAGAAACCCAAAAATTAGCAAGACAAATTCGAAGATGTATGTGTAATGTGTGGATGTTTCAAAGGTGAATAGATAGGTTTCGAATTTAAAGATGAATGTGTGAAGTTTGGAGAGAAGAGCACTCGAGCCTAATAGAAGCATTGAATGACACAAAACCAGGTTGTCTGCACAGACATGAAACATATACTGCATAACATATATAAACTTTTTTTTAAATAATGGCGTGTCACGTGACACACTAGGACACACTGTACATCCGCCCCTGAGGGCGCTTTCCTTTACACTAGACGTCTCTTTACTTTCTCTCTTGTACAAACCTAGCCTCATTTTCCATATTTTGCTTCTATCACACCCACAAGTTCATACTTTTCAAATGTGATATTCAAAACTCATCAAGTAACTTTTTATTCGTTATTAATGTATATATAAACTTGTTTGTTTAATTATTAGAATTGTAGCAATTATTACTATCTGCACAACTGTATTTATAAGTTATGCATCTCTAATAATTATTATTATAAATAGAATATATATTAATGAAGTAAAATTTACTTGTTTTATTTTTAAATAATTATAAATTATATTTAACAAAACAATAGCAGAGTTTTATCTGTAGTATATCAAACTGTTTCGAGATATAAGACAAAACCGTTTATCGACGACAAATTATACCCCTTATTACATATATATATATATATATATATATATATATATATATATATATATATATTTATATATATTGCATAGATGAAAAACAAAAGAGGAAAAAATGAAACTAAATAGAAAAATACTCGATGACAAAGAATTATTTTCTTATCTCCTAAGAACAAACATTCTTAATTTTACCAAGGGTTTTTGATTCTACATTGACAAAAATGTGATAAGGTGCTATTAATTCTCCAATTAATACCAAAAATTATTTTTAAAATAACATGGTTGATTTTTTTCTTAAGTATCCATTTCATTCAAAAACAAACAAGTTTATATGCATGTTAAACACGAATCATTTTCCATATGCAGGGATTATCCATCTTAAAACGCACCTCGTGTATTAAATTTTTTTACCAACAGATAGAATAGTTGATATTAGGTGCAATGTTGCAATGTGAAGGGGTGCCAATTCAATTAACTCTTTTTTAAATAAGTTAATCCTTCCCAATTTCCTATTATAATTATTACTAATTTCAAAAGCATGAGTAGAATTTTTTTAAATTGTTGAACATGCTTACTAAGATTGTCATGCATAAAACCATATATAATGGGCATTTAATAATATAGAATAAGTTTTAGTAAATCCAAAACTTTTAAATTATTAAAAAAAAAAATACATCCAACCAAAAATATAAAAAAAACTACATCAACCAAATATACATGATAATTATTTTAACTAACTCTTGGTAATATGTAATTTGGTAGTTTTTAATTTTATATATATGCCCTCTTTCAAATAATTTTTCTTAATAGTGACTATAAGGTTAACCATATTTAGGTGTAATATACATGTCAATTTTAGTTAAACAATGCTAGAAATATATTCAAAAATAATAATTAGTTTATAATAAAATATTGAGAAATATATAACTAAAATTATATTTATAAGGAATACTGTACTTGGTTGGTTGGTAATAAGATCATTAAAAAGTACATATATTCTAAATATTCTTATATCCATTGATAAAAGGGTTGTACATACAGATCCCATTAGTGTTGGCGATATATGTATTGGTGCAAATAAGGGAAGATCCAAGTACTCTGCAAATTTGGAAAAAAGTTCTATAAAATATCAGAATATTTGTGTAATATCTACATTTCTCAACACATTTGATTATATGTATTGGTGCAAATAAGGGAAGATCAAAAGTACTCTGCCAATTTGGAAAAAAAAGTTCTATGAAATATCTGAATATTTTGTGTAATATCTACATTTCTCAACACATTTGATTATATGTATGGGTGCAAATAAGGGAAGATGGAAAGTACTCTGCGAATTTGGAAAAAAAGTTCTATGACATATCTGAATATTTTGTGTAATATCTACCATTTCTCAACACATTTGATTATATAAGGAATATGAGATGCAATTACAACAAACATACTTTTGATAACAAGACCCAAGTATGACTAAATTGAGAGGATACATTAGGTACTGAGGAGCTTATAAATTAAACTCTAGTTTTCTTCTTTAGCACAACAAAGAAAAAAAGAAGTCTTCATATCTCTTTGTACACCTTATTTCCCTGCATATATTGAGGAAGCTGTAGCTCCTATGGTTCGTGTACAAGCATTCATCCCTCATTCCGTCCAACTTTGAGAGGTCTATATAAATTTATAGCCTTCTTATCATGTATGTATTATATATATTTGTTGATAACCTCTTTCTGATTAGAATTTCTTGTATATAATGACTATAGCTCAACTGGTCATCGGACGAGGATGATCTACATTCCCAGCACAAATTATGAGGTAGAATTTAGGGAGGTGTGTAAATGTTCAAACTCTGGCTTCATTTATACTTTAACATTTTTTGTTCTTTAATTAATTTTGTGGCTGGCAGGAGATTATGTTCCAGGAGTCTCTGAACAGGATCGACCCAGAAGAGGCTGATTTAGCATGGTTCTCTTTTATTCTTTTACACTTAAATTAGAGTATTGGATTATATTGTCTATTCATACAAATTAACTAACATATGTTATCTTATCTTGTTCGTATGAATCTTGCAAAATGTCTTCATGAACGGATACCATAATCTAATTCAGTACCCAGGTAGAAATTCTCTTCCCCTAATTTTTTGGTTTAATAAACATTCTCTTCTTTATTACTTATGGCTAATTCTCTTGTTTTCATTTGTAGTCTATCTTAAGAGACCTTAAGAAGCTTCGAAGAGAAGGGAAACAGGCACGAAGAGAAAGGAGGTGAAATTGTGTTTGTTTCTAAGGGTTTATATAATAAAACCATGTCGTCCTACTTTTATGATAAAGTTATAAAATTTGTCAACTGTTCTTTTAAGAAATCAAGGTGCTATTCATTAGATGATTAAAGTTTGCAATTCATGAGATCATCAAATTTTGCAGGAGGGAAAGGAGGCAAAGAAGGAGAGAAAGGAGGGAAAGGAGGGAAATGATGGAAATGATGGATATGGATGATGGAGACGGAGAAAGGGAAGGACTCTAGGCTTAATAAACTGTAGTTGAACTCATGGAATTCAAGCTACAAACTACATCAGTTTCAACACAATATACATATATATTCCACAGGGAAAAATTATGTACTGTAGGAGATGTAAGGCCTGAGTGTTTTTAGTCGAGGAAGCTATCCAAATTGTTGATTAATTATTTTATAATTTGTTTGTTATTAATTGATTGATATCCAATACAACCCCAAAATCAAGCTATTTATACCATTGTCAATAATATATTTTCTAATTAGCTAATTCCATAATCTATGAGATACACGGGGTGGTGTTGAGCTTATTTGAGGTATTTGAAAATTGATGTTTAAAAAGTATTACCAACCTGACTCCCCAAAATCAACCTCCGGTGCAAGGGCACCATAATAGGGTGAAGCATACACATTCAACAATACAAATCAAATATTTGGCACAATTATGAAAATAGAAAAGGAAGGGCTAAAGAAATTATGATGATGAATGCATGATGCTTATTCTTCCTAAATTTTTTAAAATTTTAAATTTTTAGTTTTTTATTGAATTTTCAAGTTCTCTTATAATTTTATACTATTTATGATGATGCACAATTATGTTATTGTTATTATTTTTTTTTTTTGGATTGTAGTTTTTTAGTTTTTATATTGAATTTATGAGTTTTCTAGTTCTCTTATAATTTTATACTATTGAAATAGGACTAAAAGAGTAGAGATGCTGGTTACGAAAGAAATTTACAATAAATAAAATAATTGACAAATAAAATTTAATGTGAAAATAATGAAAAGCAATTAATATTATGTGGAACTTGAAATGGGGTAATAATCAAAATTCACAAAACTGGTAGAATTGTAATAAGTCCCCCTACACTCCATTCACATAGTTTTAGAAACATCCACAAATCTTTTCTTTCTACAGGAAAGTCCATTTTAAAATCCAAGGTTAAATAAAAAAAATTAACACATCAAATATAAATCAGTAAAATTAAAGAAATAAATAATTAAATAATATAAAGTACAATCAAACATATAAAATGTATATATGACATAAAACATATATCATTGCAACACCAATCAATAACAAGTAAGTTGTACATGAAGGAAACAAAAATGTAAGGCCAATGCATGAATAAAACTAAGTTTCCAATTTGTTTGCTTATTAAAAAATGTCAAAACATCGAAGACCTCAAATCTCCTTATTTTATGAATTATACATAAGCATCTTAAGTTTTTGTCCCATCTTCTTCCCCTCCAAGAACAAAAAACTAAAATTCTTATGATTAGTACTCCTAGCCGTTATCTATATGTGGTAACGCATGATAACAGAAAGCTATTCCATGATAGTGAATTTCCCTATGTTCAGCAATTCCCTAAGATCCCATTCCATGTATAGATGATCCCATTCCCATTGTGCAGTATCTTGCATCTTCTTAATCCAGGATGGGTGGGCTTTAAATGGTGCCTGGTCATGCAAATCATGGTACCCGGATAACACTACGGGAAAACAGGACATAACCGACCGACAGAATCGGTCGGTTATGAAGAATATCGGTCGGTTATAAGCCTAAAACCGACCGATATGGCTGGTCGGTTAAACCCTGGTCGGTTACGTGAATTGGTCGGGTTTAATCCTTAAAACCGACCAAGTGAGTGGTCGGTTATGTGCCTTTTTGTTCCCAGAAAAGTGGCCCCACTTGATGCCACCTGTCACCACGTGTCAACACGTGTCACACCACGTCAGAAGCCACTAGTAAAACCGACCGACTGAAGTGGTCGGTTTTGTGCCTTTTATCTGGGTTATAACAGTGCCATGTCATACATATAACCGACCGTTGCCGACGGTCGGTTTTATTTGTTGCCACGTCACCCAGGTCGACGTCGTTTTGTGATTTCGACGGGTTAAAACCGACCACGCGACCGTCGGTCGGTTTTATATGCGGCGGTCGGTTTTGTGCGGTCGGTTTTGACCTGTTTTCTTGTAGTGTAAGTAAGGTTTTCTTGATAATTAAGGTGGAAGAAAAATAAGAAAGCTTGTGTAGAAAATTTTCATGCTCACCTCACGGATAGGTTTAACTGATTTCTCAGCACATTGCTTTGTTGAATCTGGAGCTGGTACAATAATATTTGGTGGATTTGGTGTATTACTCCCCATTTTTCTGGCCGCTGGCTGAACCTGACCTCCTTCAACCCTGCAAGAACAATCCGTATGATATATATATCTCCACACCTTTGGTAGTGAGATGAGGAATGTAGTTCTCCTAAAATAACCATTATGAAGCAGCTACAGCTTCTCTCAAGTATATGTAGTCAAAGGTCTTGTTTTCAATCTGTGGGGGTACAGTGAAGGAAAAAGCTAAGCTGAATATATAATCTAGGGCTGTTTACGAACAGAGCCGAGCCGAGTTTTAACCGAGCCGAGCCGAGCCGAGCCGAGCTTTAAATTTTTTCCTATCGAACCGAGCCGAGCCGAGCTTTCTTATCGAACAAAAAAGTGTGTTCGAGCTCGAGCTCGTTAACTAACGAGCCGAACACGAGCTTGTTCACGAACAAATACGAGCCGAGTTGAGCCGAGCCAGAGAAGAATAAGGTCAAACCGCTACTTTACTCTTAAAATAGCAAGCCAACACTACAAGAAAAGCGGCTAATTTTGACCGGTTATTTTCGACCGCAGATTAATTTCGACCGTTAACGGTCGAACTTAATAAATTCGACCGAAACCCGTCGAAATTAAGGCCGGTCGAAATTATTTGGTCGAAAATAACCCTCCAACTTTTTCCCGCCCATGGACTTGGTCGAAAATAATTGCCGGTCAAAAATATCCATGTGGTGGGAATTTTCCCGCACTTTGTTTTTTGAATATTTTAAGGGGTTTTGGTCGGAAATAAACATTCGACCGTTTCTAGTCGAAAATATAATTTCGACCGTTTACGGTCGACCTAGTAATTTCGACCAGATTTGGTCGCAGTTATATTTTCGACCGGTGTTAGTCGGAAATAATAATTTCGACTGTTTCTGGTCGAAACCTAATTTCGACCAGATTCGGTCGAAAATAATAAATTCGACCGTTTCCGGTCGAAACCTAATTTCGACCAGAGTTGGTCGAATTTAGCCGCCCAAAAAAAATAAGTTGCCTTTCCCCTTTCCTTTCCAGTAGCCGTTTCTTTCTTTGCTTACCTCCATTGTTTCTCTTTTTTGCTCTCCAAACTCAAGCATTTCATATGAAATCTTCATAAATCATCAAGTCATTCTTTTATGTTATTAATAATCTATATTTGCTTGTCTTTGTTAATTATTGTAATAGTAGTATTTTTAATCCCCATATATTTATGACATTTCCATGTTTCTATAGTTGTGATATATTTGCACATAGATGTAGCATGTTTTAATTAGTGTATTTGTGTTGAAATGAGCTAAGATTAATTCGATGTATGTTTTTATTGTAGATGGCTTCCGATCGTAGTTGGATTAGTCGTAGTCGATATAATGAGTCAAGATATTTAACGGTTGAATACAAAAATGGTGTTGATGATTTTATTAAATTTGCTTGTGAAAATCTTCGCGGAGGAAGTGATGGGCTTATTAGGTGTCCGTGTGGAAATTGTAAAAATAAGCATTACAAGAATCCTATTGCCGTTAAACTTGATTTGTATCGGTATGGTATAATGCAATGGTATACCATATGGACGGCACATGGGGAGAAAATGCCGGAAGAAAATATCGGGACGAGTACTAGAAATGTTGGTGATGGGGATGTTGATATGTATTATGACGCCGATGATATGTTAAGGGATATTGGGGAGGCAAATAGGTATTGTGAGAAAATGGATGATGAACCGAATCCAGCGGCAAAAGAATTTTATAAGATGCTGCACAGTGCTTCGGAACCAATTTATCCAAGCAATGTCAACTATACAACCTTTGAGTTCGTGAATGAGTTACTTCATTTCAAGAACAAGCATAATTGTAGTAACAATGGCTTTGATGAGTTGCTTAAGCTCATTGGATCAGTCTTGCCTGACAATCATAAACTGCCCCAAACCTACTATGCTGTGAAAAATATGCTTAAAGGATTGAATTTGGGATATGAAAAGATTGATGCTTGTGAGAATGATTGTATGTTATTTTACATGGAAAATAGCGAGAAGACGCGTTGTGATATATGCAATGAAAGCCGATACAAAGAACCAAAAGATCTTAACAAAAAAAAGATCTCACGAAAGGTCTTGCGTTATTTTCCTCTCACCCTGAGACTACAACGTTTGTTCATGGCTGGAAAGACTGCAAAATGTATGAGATGGCATCATGATAGAAACGTGGTTGAAGGTGAATTAAGTCACCCGGCGGATGGAGATGAGTGGAAACAATTTGATCATCGGTTTCCAAAATTTTCAAAAGAGATTCGAAATGTGAGACTCGGCCTTTTCAAAAGAGATTCGAAATGTGAGACTCGGCCTTTCCACTGATGGATTCAAAATGTAATGAAAGGAAAAATGTATCCTGTAATGCACATACATTGGAGCCGTTTGTTATTTGAAAAGAATGTAAATTAAATAGTGTAAATAAAATTATAAATATGAATTTGCAATACTTGTCTCTAGTTTAGCATCAGCACTTTTATTTTTGTCGGCTATTAATAGAGTGTACATGTAACATAGTTTATAATTCTATAATAGAAAAATATTCTTATATATAATATAAGAAAAGGACTATGACAACAGCAGGTTTTAATCATAAAACGCAGTGTAGTTAGTCAAGTCAGTGAAATTGCAAGTAGTAAACTCGTGAATTTAATATTCTTGAAATAGAATGACAGCAATAATCATTTTCACGAGTGTCTTTTCCTCTGACCCTAATTGTTCTCGGAATTACATGTATTTTTAAACTTTTTAGGAAATAAAGCTAGGTAATATTCTTTAGTTTTCTACTAATTAAGTTAATACGGTGTTGTTTCTTGCTGCTAACTATGTATAGTCACCAATAATTCGATATGAGACTAATAAAGATGTTTAATTCATAAATAAGAATATGATTTCAAGTTTATTAAGCATAAACAACTTCTAGAACATCAGTATCATATTATTAGAGCATATTATCAGAAGAAAAGGTGTTGAATAATAAAAATTATACGGATAAACTGTTTCTGATTTATGATTAACTTCTCGTTTAAGCTCATCAAAACCCCGCATGTACTCCCGTTTGTTTACAGACTCAGCGTTGAGCAAAACTCTGGCACTCCTCGACTTATAATCAATAGTACATTTTCTTGTTTGTTAATGTGAATTTTTTGTGAGTTTGGAGAACGCATAAAATCTAATGGCCACCATCTGCATTTTGTATTTCTTAAATGGCTTTTTGTATTTTGTAAGAGGGATCTGACATAATCATTGACATTGTAGGAGAAGATAAAGCAAGCGAAGTCTTCTCAGCCTGCTTTGCGTGAAGATGCCCGCTTTGACTGCTGGTTTGTCTGCTGCTGACGCCGATAAAATGATAAAAAAACTGAAGCAGAGGCAAGATATATTGGCGACACTGAAGGCCAAACCTCCGAGAAAAGGGAAAGCAATTCTTCGCCCGCGACAAAGCTTGTCAGATCTTCTAGATAGATCAGAAGCTTCACAATTTGCTGAAGGATCGCGCGAAGCAAGCCAGGACATTTCAGGTCATATCTTTGGGATGATGTCCACTATATTGTGCGAGGTGGATGAAATGGTGCGCTCTCTGCCTACTCGTGAGGTCACGCAGCCCGTAGTGGATCAGGAACTGAGCAAGTTGGCTGCTGCCACTTTTCCAGACCCAGTCCAGGAGTTATTCCGGACTGATTATGTGCGTGCAGCGAAGGGATTACTTAGTCAAATCCTCAAGAACAATGACAAAGTCATTGTAGAGGTATGATTCATAATTGTCTTTGATTAATTTGATTTTTGTAGAAATTGGAACTGTAGCTTAGTTTTGGGTTAGGTACTGTAGTTCATGTGGAGTTGTGTTGGTTATTTTTGATCCTGTGTTAATTAGTGCAGTTTGTGTTGATATTGATTTGAAGATTGAAACTTTAGCTTAGTTTTTGATTTATTACTGTAATCTATGTAAACTTGTGTTGATTTTTTTGATTTTGTGTTGATTAGTATTGATACGGATTTTATGTCATCCTCAGGTCAGTCAGCAGCAGCAGTTAGAGGGGAATGGGAAGGAGCAGCAGCAGCAGCCAGAGGGGCAGCCAGAGGGGAAGGGGAAGGAGGCTGCTAGCACAGAGAAAAATCCGTATGAAGATGACTATGATGTAAATGCGTTTTTATACCCTCTGTTAGATTAGCAGCAGTACTGGTGGTAATTTGGAATTTCATACTTTTGGTTGATGGTTTAGTAAGCCAGTGAATATTCTAACTTTTGGTGGATGGATGAATTTCTAACTTTTGGTGGATGGTTTAAATATTTAAGTATATTATCTGTAGTTAAGTTGATTAGTTTGGTATTTTTTTGTTGGCAATTTGGCTTTAAATTTTTAAGTTTTTTTTATTGTTATTTTGGATGTCGTTTGGTATTTTGGCTTTGAACAGGTAAGCAGAATCCACTGAAACTGTTAAATTTATATTATGGTCTATTAATTTCGACCGCACCAAAATAATGGTCTATTAATTTCGACCACCAATTTTTTGGTTTAATAAGTTCGACCGCAATGGTTTGTTTATTTCGACCAAAAAATTTATTTGAAGGTTTAATAAATTCGACCGTCATCGGTCGAAAATATTATATATGGCTGGAAAATGAAATTTTCAGTTTTTTATAAAAAACTTGGGCGGGAAGTTCGAATTTTCACTGAAAACAATTTTTGGGCTGAAAAGGACGGTCGAAATTAAATATTTTCGACCGAGAATTAATTTCGACTAGGCTAACTTCGACCAGAATTGGACGGTCGAAAATGACCGCTTTTCCTGTAGTGCAAATAAAATTTTTAGTGTGTTTGGATTGTACCATATTATAGTTAATATTCTTCTGATCGATTTGATATATTATGTGTTGAATTCGGCGTTCAATAACATATATATATTACGAAATTATCATGAAAATATTGTATTTTTTCGAGCTTTAACGAGCCGAGCTCGAGCCGAACGAGTTCGAGCCGAGCTCGAGCCCAACACACTAAAAGCTCGGCTCGAGCTCGTTTTCTTAACGAACACATTTATGTGTTCGAGCTCGAGCTCGAGTTCTTAATGAACTGAGCCGAACCGAGCTTTTATCGAGCCGAGCTCGAGCTTGTTCGCGAACAGCTCTGTTCTCTAACAGCTCTAATATAATCTGCTCAAAACCTTATCCAGATATCTAGTTAATATATTAGATGAGTTTGAGTTTTATTTATCTGTAGGTATTGTAACAGTGGAGCTTAATTAAACGATATAAATTGTAACACTTGAGAAATTAGAATACTTTGACGGAAGAAATTGTACGTTTTAGTGATATAACACCTTACAAGCATTTTTTTTTCCTCATGTTCATTGTAAACATCCTCACTTTTCGAAATATCAATTCTAAATTCAAAACTAAAATATAATATAATTTATTAATCCAAAAATCTATGACAAAAATACCTATTACAAAGGGGCACCCCACATATATGATATCCGATTATTAATTTTCTGCAATTCTAATATTCTCAACTACGATGCACATCAACTGACTCGTACACCAAACCTCAAATATTAAACGAATGAGCCGCGAAACACAGAAAGTAACTATGACGGCTCAAAATAATTTGTTTTTTATCTTTTTCAAAAACACAACTTAACAATGTAACACATAATTTTTATCACATAATTAAAGTCCCACATCATGCTCGATTATAGTTAGAGCACAGATACACAAAATATATTCCATAAAAAATATCCGAATAATCTACATGATATAAAATGTAATTCACACAGTAAAAATTCTTAATCAATAAAAATATCTTAGCATTGTATCCTTATTTTTATTCCGAAAATCCTAAGTCATACTTATGTCAAAGTGACTCCATCTATTTTTTTTATGTCACACTTTCTTAAGTGACGAAGATCTAATACTTTATACCACTTTTTTATCTAAGGCATGAATGTACATTAACAAAACTTAGTCACATTCACAACCTGTAATAAACATTCGGATGCATATTCAAAATATTTTCTTCATTAAGAAGTCAAAAATTTCATTTTTACAAGGGTTCTTGATTCTTATTTTGAAAAAAATATGTGATAAAGTACTATAATTATCTTAAATATCAATATTTTGATTTTTAAATAACCTCGTTGAATTTTTTCTCAAATATAATTTTCATTAAAACAAATGTTTATACGAGGTTAAACAGGGTCATTTCCACAATGAAAGATATTCCATTTTAAAATACATCTTGTGTATTAATTTTTTTTACCAACAAGTAAATTATGTGTATATTTTTAAACAAGTATCTTACCAATTCCCTTTATAATTTTATAATAATTTCAAAACATAAAGTAGAATTTTTTTAAAATTGTATTGACATGTGTAACACAGTTTTGTATGCAGCAATAAAACATATATAATTGCATAATAGAGAATATTTAATATAACCAAAAAAATTTAATTATTAAGAAAATTAATCATTATCCAAAATATACATGATTAAATTATTTTAACTAAAACTCTTGGTAATATGTAATTTGGTAGTTCTTTTATTTTGTATATATTCGCACTCTCAAATAATTTTTCTTAACCGTGAGTAATAAGCTGGTTAACTATATTCAGGTGTGATATACCAGTCAATTTTAGGTAAACAAAGCTAAGAATATATTCAAAAAAAGAATAATTAGTTTATGATAAAATATTGAGAAATATATAACTAAAATTATATTTATAAGGAATACTTGGTTGGTTGGTAATAAGATAATTAAAAAAGTATATATACTCCAAAATATTCTTAAATATCCAATAATAAAAGGGTTGTACACATAGATATAGATCATCATTTACTGTGGGTGAATATATGTATATATTGGTGCAAATTTGGAAAAACTATTCTATGAAATATCTGAATTTTCTGTGTAATATCTACATTTCTCAATATATACCAATATGAGATTGAGATACAATACATTTTTGATAACAAGACCCAAATATTATTTGATAACAAGACCCAAGTACGACAAAATTGAGAGAATACATTTTGCTGAGCTTATAAATTAAACTCTGGTTTTCTCCTTTATAAGCACAACAAGAAAGAAAACAAGTCTTGCATATCTCCCTATACACTTTTTTTGCCTGCATATATTGAGGAAGCTGTAGCTCCTATGGTTCGTGTACAAGCATTCAATCCCTCATGTCCGTCCAACTTTGAGAGGTCTATACACATTTATAGTATTCTTATCATGTTATGTATTATATATATATTTGTAGATAACCTCTTCCTGATTCGAATTTCTTGTATATATTGACTATAGCTCAACTGGTCCTCGGACGAGGATGATCTACATTCCCAGCAAAAATTGTGAGATAGAATTTAGGGAGGTGTGTAAATGTCCAAACTCTGGCTTCATTTATACTTTAACAATTTTTGTTCTTTAATTGATTTTGTGGCCGGCAGGAGATTATGCTCCAGGAGCCTCTGAACAAGATTGACCCAGAAGAGGCTATTTTAGCATGGTTTCTCTTTTATGCTTTTACACTTAAAATTATAGGAGTATTGATGAATCTGCTTGCAAAATGTCTTCATGAACTGATACCATAATCTAATTCAGTACCCAGGTAGAATTAATTCTCTTCCCCTAATTTTTTGGTTTAATAAACATTCTCTTTTTTACTCATGGCTAATTCTCTTGTTTTAATTTTTAGTCAGAGACCTTAAGAAGCTTAGAAGAGAAGGGAAACAGGCAAGAAGAGAAATGAGGTGAAATTGTGATTGTTTCTAAGCTAGGGTTTATATAATAAAGCCATGTCATCCTACTTTTATGATAAATTAAACCTATAAAATTTGTCAACGGTTCTTTTTAAGAAATCAAGGTGCTAATTCATTAGATAATTAAAGTTTGCAATTCATGAGATCATCAAATTTTGCAGGAGGGAAAGGATGCAAAGAAGGAGAGAAAGGAGGGCAAGGATGGATATGGATGACTGAGATGGAGAAAGGGAAGGACTCTAGGCTTAATAAACTGTAGTTGAGCTCCTGGAATTCGAGCTACAACTACATCAGTTTCAACATAATAAACATATATATTCCACACCGAAAAATTATGTACTCTAGGAGATGTGAGACCTGATTTTTTAGTTGAGGAAGCTAGCCAAATTGTTGCTTGATTATTTTATAATTTGTTTGTTATTAATTGATTGATATTGAGTACAACCCCAAAATCAAGCTATTTATATCATTGTCAATTATACATTGTCTAATTCTATAATCTATGAGATACACGGCCGTTTACAACATCTAAGTTTTCGAAATTGGTGTCGAGCTAATTTGAGGTATCTGAAAATTGATGCTTAAAAAGAATTAGGAACCGACTCCCTAAAACCAACCCCTCCTGCATGGGCACACCATAATACTGTCAAGATTCAACAATACAAATCAAATATCTGGCACAGTTAAGAAAATAGTAATGGAAGAGTTAGAGAAATTATGATGATGAATGCATGATGCACAATTATGTTATTCTTAATAATTTTTTTAGATTTTAGTTTTTTAGTATTTTTATTGATTTTTTAAATTTCAAATTCTCTTATAATTTTATACTATATATGATGATGAATGCATGATGCACAATTATGTTATTATTCTTACTATTTTTTTAGACTTTGGTTTTTTTAGTTTTTTTTATTGAATTTTTAAATTTTCTAGTTCTCTTATAATTTTATACTAGTGAAATAAAAGTAAAAGAGGAGAGATGGGGGTTACAAAAGAAAATTTACAATAAATAAAAATAATTAATAAATAAAATTAATGTGAAATAATGAAAAGTAATTAATATTGTGGAACTTGAAATTGAGTAACAATCAAAATTCACAAAACTCTAGTGAAATTGTAATAAATCCATACACTCCATTCACCATAGTTTTAGAAACATCCACAAATCTACTAGAGTCTCATCTTTAGTTCTTAGCGTTTTTTCAACTCAAATTATATTCCAAAAGTAGAAAGAACCTACTTCCATCTTGAGTTGGTGGCCAAACAAATCTCCATGTATCAACTAAAGAGCTGTCTTTGTACATATGGAAATGAATAACAAGCCATGGCCAAACATCTCAAATCAAGGCCATTGATATGAACATTTGTCAAAAATTAAAATTATTAATCTTTTTAAAAATATAAGAAGTTGTAAAGAAAATTATAAATCCAATAATAATAAGTTTCATAAGACAAAAGAAAACTAAGAAATTACAAGTCCATCCCATTGCAAAAAAAAAAAAAAAAAAACATTGATATCATAAATCTCTGGTGAAGCTGGCAACATAGACTTCTGGTTTCATGCATCTGCTTCAAAATTGGTAAGATTCTCCCACGAGTCAGCAAGAAATGCTTCCACCTCTTCTTTCTGACTCATTTCCCTTCTCGGATTTGGCTGGGTGCAAGGTTTATCATATATATTATGCAGTATGTATATATACTACTATATATAAGTATGTTTATGTTAGAGCATGTAACTTACAACAATGTTGAGAGGGGCCTGTGATGAACTTGGTTCCTTGGAATTCTTTGAAACAAAGCCATATCTAATGTACTGATAGACCTCCTTCTTTGAACGAAGCTGCCTTCGGAAGATGTGGTGTTTATAGAACTAACAAGGAGATTGAACCATATGTTTTTACCACTCATTCGAATACATAAGCAACAATAAACTTACAATTACATATATTTTGGGGGGAAAGGTGATGGGGTTAATTGGATAGCTAATACTATCTGAAGAGAGAAAGTGGAAGGACAACGATGTCATTTAATCACAAATATATAGTAAAAATAAGGTATTGGTCGGAATATACCATCTCTGTTCTTCCACTAGCTCGTTTACGGGTCGTAATTGTCCATCCTTTTAACCTGAATGAAACTGGGATCCAGGTGTTCTTATATTTTGCAAAACCAGGAGAAGCTATGAATACCTATGTCCGATTAGGATTTGTACTAGAATTAGTAGAAAGATATGTATAAGAAAAACTAAGACACTCTGCAATTTACTGCATAAGTGACCTCATCCCTATCAATACATCTATAAGAAAAACTAAGCTATACAGTAGCATGTACAAGATAACTCACCTCATCCCTCTCTTCAATTTCTTTAACATCATTTGCTGAAAGTTTGTAATAACCCTTTGATGTGCTGATCTTCTCAGTTGGTACTTTTGAAGCTTGAATTGTTTCACCTTCCTGTTCCATCATTAAAAGGTATATATAAATACACACAGAGATACATACATACATTAATTTATATGTATATTGATATATATTATTGGACCTATAAAATTTTTTAAAACTTGGATATAAAAACAAAAGTACATAATTATACCAAAAAAAAACAGATCTAAAAATTAAAATTATGAACTATTAATAATTTAATCTAGTTGCATTCAGTTAATAAATGCTTTTTCAAGACCAATAAAATAATAATGCTTTTATGAATTTGCATATGTTTTTTTCACAAACCAAATCCAGTAACTTGTGCATAATCTTCTCTTTGCGATCATGAGCATCATTATCATGAGTGTCCATTGCTCGATCATGATTGTGATCATGTTCATTGTGCACACACGTAAAATTTAAATTATAAACTCATATAATAACTTGGTATTGTATTGTAATCACATACATGTGGCCAATATAGATCTCGAAATAAATTCAAAAGAGAATCACATTTATTCACCTCATGTGGTTTAAACATTGCTAGTTGAGTGTGAGGAAGGATTTTTTCCACCAATTTTTCTTTAAGATGTGAGGAAGAAGCCATAGCTAGAAAGAGAGTACAAGCACAGGTTTGATGAAGAATGGTTAATAGCCTATTCTTTAATTATATACTCGACCAAAAGATAAGATTATAGTAAAAGTTGTTGACTCTCCATGTTATCTACAAATTGCAACCAGCTGAAAGGCATTCAATACTATATCTCTTTTCTAATCTTACAATCTCTAAAGATCTACTAGACATGTGCATTAATAGGCATTTATTATGAGGTTCAACTAGAAAAAAAGGAGTTAAAAAGGAGTAACGCCCATACCAAATCACCTATGTTTACGAGAGGTATTTTGAGCAAAGTTGTCTTAACTCGAGAATATTAAGTATCATATTCTCATTTCGAGTTAACATATTCCTCCAAATCATACCTAGTGATGGAATAGACTGATAACTTATTTACTGACCGAACTGCTAAATTATCATCACCCACCCCTAATATGACATCCTCCTCCCCAAACTTAACTCCTCCCCAAGCGGAACCTAAATCCGGCATCATGCATTATATGAACATGCCTTAAACAAGATCCACGCATACCCAAGAGCCTACACCAGCTAGGCTCCATCTCAGCTCCACGGGACCCCCCACATAATCAATTGTTTGTCCCATCCATGCGGCAACAAGGCCCATCTTGGGGTCTATGCTCGGGCCACACTACCCTTCCCATTCCTTTTATGTTTAGTTTGTATATAATTGGTTTCTATTTAATTTAGTGGTATATATATATGAGAGAAAGAGAGAGTTAAGTTTCCTGGAGTCCTCATTTCAGTAGAGTCTTGGAGTCCTCATTATTCGAAATTGGAAAAAATATAATCTAGTTATTTAAAAAAAATTGGTTGTAAAATATTTTTAAACATTCGACAATCTAATGAAAGATATGTTCTACAACGTAATCAACATGCATAACAATTGCTTTTTTAAATCACACTGACGCTAGTATCACAATTATGCACACATGGTAAATCATAAATATTGTAATAATTGCTACAATTCTAATAATTAAGACAAACAAGTTTATATATACATTAATAACGAATAAAAAGTTACTTGATGAGTTTTGAGTATCACATTTGAAAAGTATGAACTTGTGGGTGTGATAGAAGCAAAATATGGAAAATGAGGCTAGGTTTTGTACAAGAAGAAAGTAAAGAGACGTCTAGTGTAAAAGGAAAGCGCGCTCAGGGGCGGATGTACAGTGTGTCCTAGTGTGTCACGTGACACGCCATTATTTAAAAAAAAAAAGTTTATATGTATATGCAGTATATGTTTCATGTCTGTGCAGACAACCTGGTTTTGTGTCATTCAATGCTTCTGTTAGGCTCGAGTGCTCTTCTCTCCAAACTTCACACATTCATCTTCTAAATTTGAAACCTATCTATTCACCTTTGAAACTCCACACATTACACATACATCTTCGAATTTGTCTTGCTAATTTTTGGGTTTCTCAAATTTGAAAAAATATGCAATTTGACAAAGAAAAAGTTGAGCTTACGAGGTGTTTGTGAAAATGTCGCAGAGAATTATTTGATAAAATTCATTATTATTCTTGTTTATTGCGTGGTGACGAAATGAAAATGTCGAATACACGAGATATATCGAGCTTGTGACACATCATATATAAAATCCTGTATCCGCCACTGAGCGTGCTAGGTTTTGATTAATTAGGCTGCTAATTTCGCCTGAGATGGTCAAATATATGTGTGTGTGTGTGTGTGTGTATTCGACAACTTCGATTATATTAAATCGAATATATATATATATAGCGACTCGATCAATCGACAAAATTAACTGCAATGACATCCAGTCGAAATTATATAATCAAGCATATTTAATTTGGTTGAAAAACAATTTTGTGCTAGATTTTTCCCCCAACCAAAAGGCGGCAAAATTTCGGCCGTCAAATTATTTACGACTGGGAACGTAGGCTGGAAAACTCCCGCTCACTTGAGGGTACAAAAATGATGGGGAACGTAGGCGCGGGATAAAAGTTATAAATTATGACCGTGTTCAGTTGAAAATATATGCAGAGACGATATTTAAAAAACTTTGCCCTAAAATCTAACAAATCCATCCAAAATAAATAACATGGCTCAAAATCAAAATGAACACAATGGCTTAAAATCACCATAACATGGCTCACATGAAAATAAACACTATAGATCAAATCAAAATTAAAATCATGGTCCGAAATAAAAAAATGAACAACATTAATCAAAATCCAATTTTTACACCAAAAATGTGACAAAATCAAAAACACCTAAAACTAATCAAAATAAGGGAAATTCCATAATTATAATAAATTAGCCTTTTGTCGTTAATGTTGTTGGACATATTCTTGAATCATGTTCATAAGTGTTTATTACTACAACCATGTTCGTTTCCGTATATATTTTTTTAATCTGTGAAGATATTTTATTTATGGAATGAACAACTATGATTAATACCTTTATATATCTCAATATTTTTAATTAGTATTTCTAGTTTTAATAAGTGTAAGAACTAACAACAATACATTATACTCTCGTACAAATTTTAAGATCTTCTATTTTTATAAAATTCTTTATGATAAATCCAAAATTGTCTATAATTTATATTCAAATTATTTTAAATGGGCCTAAAAGTGCAAAAATATTAACAAAATGATATACATACGTACGTACATACTACATACATACATACGTACATACATACATACATTCATATATATATATATATAGAGAGAGAGAGAGAGTGTGTCTAGTAGGGAACATCTATATATACATATACAATTCATATATGAATCTCATTATTCATCAAATATATAATTAGTAAATCAAAAAATAAAGTTTAATTATTTTTCTTCCAAAAAACGTTGAAAATTAATCATAATATAAAAACTAGTTCTAAAGTAGAACCATATTCTTCCAAGTTGGTTGTAAATATAATTTAAAAAACCAATTTTGTATGTACTTAGATGGAGTCACACTTTATAGAATACTCATCATAATAGACAAACTTGTTCTACAATAAAAGCACATTCATCCAAAGTATTTCTATACATGAACAAAATGTTAAAATCAAATTCTTTTTAGTTTAAATTATTAGTGCATGTTATATTTAATTGTCTGCCAAATTATGAACAATTTTAAAATTATTAATTACATGTTAAATTTTAAAGTAGAATCAACTGAATCTCTATGGGACTCCTGTGGTTCTCTTTAGAATAATAACACACACACAAATATATATATATATGTAAATCAGTACACACACATATATATGTAAATCTTTATATTGAATGTATATAATTATTTCGATGGAATTTTATTTTTGTAATAATAAATGACTTCGATGAGGGGTGAGCATTCAGTCGATTCGGTCCAAAACCGGACCAAACCGAATGGACCGAAAATGGAAATTTCATTTTTTTTCCCCGGGCCGAATCCGGCCTAAAACAACCGAAATTATTTTGAAAACTAAAATTTATATTATAAAAGAATTAAATTCATTATTTTTTTAAAAAAATAATATTTATTAATCACCACCACTTCACCAAAGATAGATATAATTAGATTTATAAATTAGATATTATAATTATAACTTATAAGATATATATTAAATATGTATTATATAGATAAAAATTAATTTTATATATTGTTTGGACTATTGGGTATATTCGGTCCTGACTAAAATATTTTTTAACGGACCGGACCGAACCGAATTTTATTCGGTCTATTCGGTCCGGACCGAATAGACCAAATTTTCAGAAAATTAGGACCGAACCAAACCGAATTCGCACCGTTCGGTTCTGTTCTTCGGTTCTGCTCACCCCTAACTTGGATAAATGTGTTACTTATGTATCACATTATTTTGGTTCACATCTTGTCAAAAAAAATTATTTATCTTTTTAAAAATATAAGAACTTGTAAAGAAAATTATAAAGCTAATTATAATCAGTTTTATAAGACAAAAGAAAACTAAGAAATTACAAGTCCAAAAAAAACATTGATATTATAAATTACTGGTGAAGCTGGCGACATAGACTTCTGGTTTCATGCATCTGCTTCAAAATTGGTAAGATTCTCCCACGAGTCAGCAAGAAATGCTTCCACCACTTCTTTCTGACTCATTTCCCTTCTCGGATTTGGCTGGGTGCAAGGTTTATCATATGTATTATGCAGTATGTATATATACTACTATATATAAGTATGTTTATGCTAGAGCATGTAACTTACAACAATGTTGAGAGGGGCCTGTGATGAACTTGGTTCCTTGGAATTCTTTGAAACAAAGCCATATCTAATGTACTGATAGACCTCCTTCTTTGAACGAATCTGCCTTCGGAAGATGTGGTGTTTATAGAACTAACAAGGAGATTGAACCATATGTTTTTACCACTCATTCGAATACATAAGCAACAATAAACTTACAATTACATATATTTTGGGGGGAAAGGTGATGGGGTTAATTGGATAGCTAATACTATCTGAAGAGAGAAAGTGGAAGGACAACGATGTCATTTAATCACAAATATATAGTAAAAATAAGGTATTGGTCGGAAATATATAGTAAAAATAAGGTATTGGTCGGAATATACCATCTCTGTTCTTCCACTAGCTCGTTTACGGGTCGTAATTGTCCATCCTTTTAACCTGAATGAAACTGGGATCCAGGTGTTCTTATATTTTGCAAAACCAGGAGAAGATATGGATACCTATGTCCGATTAGGATTTGTACTAGAATTAGTAGAAAGATGTGTATAAGAAAAACTAAGACACTCTGCAATTTACTGCATAAGTGACCTCATCCCTATCAATACATCTATAAGAAAAACTAAGCTATACAGTAGCATGTACAAGATAACTCACCTCATCCCTCTCTTCAATTTCTTTAACATCATTTGCTAAAAGTTTGTAATAACCCTTTGATGTGCTGATCTTCTCAGTTGGCACTTTTGAAGCTTGAATTGTTTCACCTTCCTGTTCCATCATTAAAAGGTATATATAAATACACACAGAGATACATACATACATTAATTTATATGTATATTTATATATAATATTGGACCTATAAAATTGTTTAAAACTTGGATATAAAAACAAAAGTACATAATTATACCAAAAAAAAACAGATCTAAAAATTAAAACTATGAACTATTAATAATTTAATCTAGTTGCATTAAGTTAATAAATGCTTTTTCAAGACCAATAAAATAATAATGCTTTTATGAATTTGCATATGTTTTTTTTACAAACCAAATCCAGTAACTTGTGCATAATCTTCTCTTTGCGATCATGAGCATCATTATCATGAGTGTCCATTGCTCGGTCATGATTGTGATCATGTTCATTGTGCACACACGTAAAATTTAAATTATAAACTCGTATAATAACTTGGTATTGTATTGTAATCACATACATGTGGCCAATATAGATCTCGAAATAAATTCAAAAGAGAATCACATTTATTCACCTCATGTGGTTTAAACATTGCTAGTTGAGTGTGAGGAAGGATTTCTTCCACCGATTTTTCTTTAAGATGTGAGGAAGAAGCCATAGCTAGAAAGAGAGTACAAGCACAGGTTTGATGAAGAATGGTTAATAGCCTATTCTTTAATTATATACTCGGCCAAAAGATAAGATTATAGTAAAAGTTGTTGACTCTCCATGTTATCTACAAATTACAACCAGCTGAAAGGCATTTAATACTATATCTCTTTCTAATCTTACAATCTCTAAAGATCTACTAGACATGTGCATTAATAGGCATTTATTATGAGGTTCAACTAGAAAAAAAAGGAGTTAAAAAGGAGTAACTCCCATACCAAATCACCTATGTATACGGGAGGTATTTTGAGCAAAGTTGTCTTAACTCGAGAATATTAAGTATCATATTCTCATTTCGAGTTAACATATTCCTCAAAATCATACCTAGTGATGGAATAGACTGATTACTTATTTACTGACCGAACTGCTGAATTATCATCACCCACCCCTAATATGACATCCTCCTGCCCAAACTTAACTCCTCCCCAAACCCGAACCTAAATCCGGCGTCATGCATTATATGAACATGCCTTAAACAAGATCCACGCATGCCCAAGAGCCTACACCAGCTAGGCTCCATCTCAGTTCCACGGGACCCCCCACCCAATCAATTGTTTGGCCCATCCATGCCGCAACAAGGCCCATCTTGGGGTCTATGCTCGGGCCACACTAACCTTCCCTTTCCCTTTATGTTTAGTTTGTATATAATTGGTTTCTATTTAATTGAGTGATATATATATGAGAGAAAGAGAGAGTTAAGTTTCCTGGAGTCCTCATTTCAGTAGAGTCTTGGAGTCCTCATTATTAGAAATTGGAAAAAATATAATCTAGTTATTTTAAAAAAATTGGTTGTAAAATATTTTTAAACATTCGACAATCTAATGAAAGATATGTTCTACAACGTAATCAACATGCATAACAATTGCTTTTTTAAATCACACTGACGCTAGTATCACAATTATGCACACATGGTAAATCATAAATATTGTAATAATTGCTACAATTCTAATAATTAAGACAAACAAGTTTATATATACATTAATAACGAATAAAAAGTTACTTGATGAGTTTTGAAGATCACATTTGAAAAGTATGAACTTGTGGGTGTGATAGAAGCAAAATATGGAAAATGAGGCTAGGTTTTGTACAAGAAGAAAGTAAAGAGATGTCTAGTGTAAAAGGAAAGCGCGCTCAGGGGCAGATGTACAGTGTGTCCTAGTGTGTCACGTGACACGCCATTATTTAAAAAAAAAGTTTATATGTATATGCAGTATATGTTTCATGTCTGTGCAGACAACCTGGTTTTGTGTCATTCAATGCTTCTATTAGGCTCGAGTGCTCTTCTCTCCAAAATTCACACATTCATCTTTTAAATTCGAAACCTATCTATTCACCTTTGAAACTCCACACATTACACATACATCTTCGAATTTGTCTTGCTAATTTTTCGGTTTCTCAAATTTGAAAAAATATGCAATTTGACAAAGAAAAAGTTGAGCTTACGAGGTGTTTGTGAAAATGTCGCAGAGAATTATTTGATAAAATTCATTATTATTCTTGTTTATTGCGTGGTGACGAAATGAAAATGTCGAATACATGAGATATATCGAGCTTGTGACACATCATATATAAAATCCTGTATCCGCCACTGAGCGTGCTAGGTTTTGATTAATTAGGCTGCTAATTTCGCCTGAGATGGTCAAATATATGTGTGTGTGTGTGTGTATTCGACAACTTCGATTATATTAAATCAAATATATATATATAGCGACTCGATCAATCGGCAAAATTAACTGCAATGACATCCAGTCGAAATTATATAATCAAGCATATTTAATTTGGTTGAAAAACAATTTTGTGCTAGATTTTTCCCCCAACCAAAAGGCGGCAAAATTTCGGCCGTCAAATTATTTACGACTGGGAACGTAGGCTGGAAAACTCCCGCTCAAACTTTGGAGGGTACAAAAATGATGGGGAACGTAGGCGCGGGATAAAAGTTATAAATTATGACCGTGTTCAGTTGAAAATATATGTAGAGACGATATTTAAAAAACTTTGCCCTAAAATCTAACAAATCTATCCAAAATAAATAACATGGCTCAAAATCAAAATGAACACAATGGCTTAAAATCAACATAACATGGCTCAGATGAAAATAAACACTATAGATCAAATCAAAATCAAAATCATGGTCCGAAATAAAAAAAATGAACAACATTAATCAAAATCCAATTTTTACACCAAAAATGTGACAAAATCAAAAACACCTAAAACTAATCAAAATAAGGGAAATTTCATAATTATAATAAATTAGCCTTTTGTCGTTAATGTTGTTGGACATATTCTTGAATCATGTTCATAAGTGTTTATTACTACAACCATGTTCGTTTCCGTATATATTTTTTTAATCTCTGAAGATATTTTATTTATGGAATGAACAACTATGATTAATACCTTTATATATCTCAATATTTTTAATTAGTATTTCTAGTTTTAATAAGTATAAGAACTAACAACAATACATTATACTCTCGTACAAATTTTAAGATCTTCTATTTTTATAAAATTCTTTATAATAAATCCAAAATTGTCTATAATTTATATTCAAATTATTTTAAATGGGCCTAAAAGTGCAAAAATATTAACAAAATGATATACATACGTACGTACATACTACATACATACATACATACATACATTCATATATATATATATATAGAGAGAGAGTGTGTCTAGTAGGGAACATCTATATATACATATACAATTCATATATGAATCTCATTATTCATCAAATATATAATTAGTAAATCAAAAAATAAAGTTTAATTATTTTTCTTCCAAAAAACGTTGAAAATTAATCATAATATAAAAACTAGTTCTAAAGTAGAACCATATTCTTCCAAGTTGGTTGTAAATATAATTTAAAAAACCAATTTTGTACGTACTTAGATGGAGTCACACTTTATAGAATACTCATCATAATAGACAAACTTGTTCTACAATAAAAGCACATTCATCCAAAGTATTTCTATACATGAACAAAATGTTAAAATCAAATTCTTTTTAGTTTAAATTATTAGTGCATGTTATATTTAATTGTCTGCCAAATTATGAATAATTTTAAAATTATTAATTACATGTTAAATTTTAAAGTAGAATCAACTGAATCTCTATGGGACTCATGTGGTTCTCTTTAGAATAATAACACACACACACAAATATATATATGTAAATCAGTACACACACACATATATATATATGTAAATCTTTATATTGAATGTATATAATTATTTCGATGGAATTTTATTTTTGTAATAATAAATGGCTTCGATGAGGGGTGAGCATTCAGTCGGTTCGGTCCAAAACCGGACCAAACCGAATGGACCGAAAATGGAAATTTTATTTTTTTTCCCGGGCCGAATCCGGCCCAAAACAACTTATAAGATATATATTAAATATATATTATATAGATAAAAATTAATTTTATATATTGTTTGGACTATTGGGTATATTCGGTCCTGACTAAAATATTTTTTAATGGACCGGACCGAACCGAATTTTATTCGGTCTATTCGGTCCGGACCGAATAGACCAAATTTTCAGAAAATTAGGACCGAACCAAACCGAATTCGCACCGTTCGGTTCTGTTCTTCGGTTCTGCTCACCCCTAACTTGGATAAATGTGTTACTTATGTATCACATTTTTTTGGTTCACATCTTGTCAAAAAAAATTATTTATCTTTTTAAAAATATAAGAACTTGTAAAGAAAATTATAAAGCTAATTATAATCAGTTTTATAAGACAAAAGAAAACTAAAAAATTACAAGTCCAAAAAAAACATTGATATTATAAATTGCTGGTCAAGCTGGCGACATAGACTTCTGGTTTCATGCATCTGCTTCAAAATTGGTAAGATTCTCCCACGAGTCAGCAAGAAATGCTTCCACCTCTTCTTTCTGACTCATTTCCCTTCTCGGATTTGGCTGGGTGCAAGGTTTATCATATATATTATGCAGTATGTATATATACTACTATATATAAGTATGTTTATGTTAGAGCATGTAACTTACAACAATGTTGAGAGGGGCCTGTGATGAACTTGGTTCCTTGGAATTCTTTGAAACAAAGCCATATCTAATGTACTGATAGACCTCCTTCTTTGAACGAAGCTGCCTTCGGAAGATGTGGTGTTTATAGAACTAGCAAGAGATTGAACCATATGTTTTTACCACTCATTCGAATACATAAGCAACAATAAACTTACAATTACATATATTTTTTTGGGGGGGGGGGGGGGGGAAGGTGATGGGGTTATTTGGATAGCTAATACTATCTGAAGAGAGAAAGTGGAAGGACAACGATGTCATTTAATCACAAATATATAGTAAAAATACGGTATTGGTCGGAAATATATAGTAAAAATAAGGTATTGGTCGGAATATACCATCTCTGTTCTTCCACTAGCTCGTTTACGGGTCGTAATTGTCCATCCTTTTAACCTGAATGAAACTGGGATCCAGGTGTTCTTATATTTTGCAAAACCAGGAGAAGATATGGATACCTATGTCCGATTAGGATTTGTACTAGAATTAGTAGAAAGATGTGTATAAGAAAAACTAAGACACTCTGCAATTTACTGCATAAGTGACCTCATCCCTATCAATACATCTATAATAAAAACTAAGCTATACAGTAGCATGTACAAGATAACTCACCTCATCCCTCTCTTCAATTTCTTTAACATCATTTGCTAAAAGTTTGTAATAACCTTTTGATGTGCTGATCTTCTCAGTTGGTACTTTTGAAGCTTGAATTGTTTCACCTTCCTGTTCCATCATTAAAAGGTATATATAAATACACACAGAGATACATACATACATTAATTTATATGTATATATATATATATTATTGGACCTATAAAATTGTTTAAAACTTGGATATAAAAACAAAAGTACATAATTATACCAAAAAAAACAGATCTAAAAATTAAAACTATGAACTATTAATAATTTAATCTAGTTGCATTCGGTTAATAAATGCTTTTTCAAGACCAATAAAATAATAATGCTTTTATGAATTTGCATATGTTTTTTTTACAAACCAAATCCAGTAACTTGTGCATAATCTTCTCTTTGCGATCATGAGCATCATTATCATGAGTGTCCATTGCTCGGTCATGATTGTGATCATGTTCATTGTGCACACACGTAAAATTTAAATTATAAACTCATATAATAACTTGGTATTGTATTGTAATCACATACATGTGGCCAATATAGATCTCGAAATAAATTCAAAAGAGAATCACATTTATTCACCTCATGTGGTTTAAACATTGCTAGTTGAGTGTGAGGAAGGATTTCTTCCACCGATTTTTCTTTAAGATGTGAGGAAGAAGCCATAGCAAGAAAGAGAGTACAAGCACAAGTTTGATGAAGAGTGGTTAATAGCCTATTCTTTAATTATATACTCGGCCAAAAGATAAGATTATAGTAAAAGTTGTTGACTCTCCATGTTATCTACAAATTGCAACCAGCTGAAAGGCATTTAATACTATATCTCTTTTCTAATCTTACAATCTCTAAAGATTACTAGACATGTGCATTAATAGGCATTTATTATGAGGTTCAACTAGAAAAAAAAGGAGTTAAAAAGGAGTAACGCCCATACCAAATCACCTATGTTTACGAGAGGTATTTTGAGCAAAGTTGTCTTAACTCGAGAATATTAAGTATCATATTCTCATTTCGAGTTAACATATTCCTCAAAATCATACCTAGTGATGGAATAGACTGATAACTTATTTACTGACCGAACTGCTAAATTATCATCACCCACCCCTAATATGACATCCTCCTCCCCAAACTTAACTCCTCCCCAAGCCGAACCTAAATCCGGCGTCATGCATTATATGAACATGCCTTAAACAAGATCCACGCATGCCCAAGAGCCTACACAGCTAGGCTCCATCTCAGTTCCACGGGACCCCCCACATAATCAATTGTTTGTCCCATCCATGCGGCAACAAGGCCCATCTTGGGGTCTATGCTCGGGCCACACTACCCTTCCCATTCCTTTTATGTTTAGTTTGTATATATTTGGTTTCTATTTAATTGAGTGGTATATATATATATGAGAGAAAGAGAGAGTTAAGTTTCCTGGAGTCCTCATTTCAATAGAGTCTTGGAGTCCTCATTATTCGAAATTGAAAAAAATATAATCTAGTTATTTAAAAAAAAAATTGGCTGTAAAATATTTTTAAACATTCGACAATCTAATGAAAGATATGTTCTACAACGTAATCAACATGCATAACAATTGCTTTTTTAAATCACACTGACGCTAGTATCACAATTATGCACACATGGTAAATCATAAATATTGTAATAATTGCTACAATTCTAATAATTAAGACAAACAAGTTTATATATACATTAATAACGAATAAAAAGTTACTTGATGAGTTTTGAATATCACATTTGAAAAGTATGAACTTGTGGGTGTGATAGAAGCAAAATATGGAAAATGAGGCTAGGTTTTGTACAAGAAGAAAGTAAAGAGACGTCTAGTGTAAAAGGAAAGCGCCCTCAGGGGCGGATGTACAGTGTGTCCTAGTGTGTCACGTGACACGCCATTATTTAAAAAAAAAAGTTTATATGTATATGCAGTATATGTTTCATGTCTGTGCAGACAACCTGGTTTTGTGTCATTCAATGCTTCTATTAGGCTCGAGTGCTCTTCTCTCCAAACTTCACACATTCATCTTTTAAATTCGAAACCTATCTATTCACCTTTGAAACTCCACACATTACACATACATCTTCGAATTTGTCTTGCTAATTTTTGGGTTTCTCAAATTTGAAAAAATATGCAATTTGACAAAGAAAAAGTTGAGCTTATGAGGTGTTTGTGAAAATGTCGCAGAGAATTATTCGATAAAATTCATTATTATTCTTGTTTATTGCGTGGTGACGAAATGAAAATGTCGAATACATGAGATATATCGAGCTTGTGACACATCATATATAAAATCCTGTATCCGCCACTGAGCGTGCTAGGTTTTGATTAATTAGGCTGCTAATTTCGCCTGAGATGGTCAAATATATGTGTGTGTGTGTGTATTCGACAACTTCGATTATATTAAATCGAATATATATATATATATAGCGACTCGATCAATCGACAAAATTAACTGCAATGACATCCAGTCGAAATTATACAATCAAGCATATTTAATTTGGTTGAAAAACAATTTTGTGCTAGATTTTTCCCCCAACCAAAAGGCGGCAAAATTTCGGCCGTCAAATTATTTACGACTGGGAACGTAGGCTGGAAAACTCCCGCTCAAACCTTGGAGGGTACAAAAATGATGGGGAACGTAGGCGCGGGATAAAAGTTATAAATTATGACCGTGTTCAGTTGAAAATATATGCAGAGACGATATTTAAAAAACTTTGCCCTAAAATCTAACAAATCCATCCAAAATAAATAACATGGCTCAAAATCAAAATGAACACAATGGCTTAAAATCAACATAACATGGCTCAGATGAAAATAAACACTATAGATCAAATCAAAATCAAAATCATGGTCCGAAATAAAAAAAATGAACAACATTAATCAAAATCCAATTTTTACACCAAAAATGTGACAAAATCAAAAACACCTAAAACTAATCAAAATAAGGGAAATTTCATAATTATAATAAATTAGCCTTTTGTCGTTAATGTTGTTGGACATATTCTTGAATCATGTTCATAAGTGTTTATTACTACAACCATGTTCGTTTCCGTATATATTTTTTTAATCTCTGAAGATATTTTATTTATGGAATGAACAACTATGATTAATACCTTTATATATCTCAATATTTTTAATTAGTATTTCTAGTTTTAATAAGTATAAGAACTAACAACAATACATTATACTCTCGTACAAATTTTAAGATCTTCTATTTTTATAAAATTCTTTATAATAAATCCAAAATTGTCTATAATTATATTCAAATTATTTTAAATGGGCCTAAAAGTGCAAAAATATTAACAAAATGATATACATACGTACGTACATACTACATACATACATACATACATTCATATATATATATATATATATATAGAGAGAGAGAGAGTGTCTAGTAGGGAACATCTATATATACATATACAATTCATATATGAATCTCATTATTCATCAAATATATAATTAGTAAATCAAAAAATAAAGTTTATTTATTTTTCTTCCAAAAAACGTTGAAAATTAATCATAATATAAAAACTAGTTCTAAAGTAGAACCATATTCTTCCAAGTTGGTTGTAAATATAATTTAAAAAACCAATTTTGTACGTACTTAGATGGAGTCACACTTTATAGAATACTCATCATAATAGACAAACTTGTTCTACAATAAAAGCACATTCATCCAAAGTATTTCTATACATGAACAAAATGTTAAAATCAAATTCTTTTTAGTTTAAATTATTAGTGCATGTTATATTTAATTGTCTGCCAAATTATGAATAATTTTAAAATTATTAATTACATGTTAAATTTTAAAGTAGAATCAACTGAATCTCTATGGGACTCATGTGGTTCTCTTTAGAATAATAACACACACACACATATATATATATGTAAATCAGTACACACACACATATATATATATATGTAAATCTTTATATTGAATGTATATAATTATTTCGATGGAATTTTATTTTTGTAATAATAAATGGCTTCGATGAGGGGTGAGCATTCAGTCGGTTCGGTCCAAAACCGGACCAAACCGAATGGACCGAAAATGGAAATTTTATTTTTTTTCCCGGGCCGAATCCGGCCCAAAACAACCGAAATTATTTTAAAAACTAAAATTTATATTATAAAAGAATTAAATTCATTATTTTTTATAAAAAATAATATTTATTAATCACCACCACTTCACCAAAGATAGATATAATTAGATTTATAAATTAGATATTATAATTATAACTTATAAGATATATATTAAATATATATTATATAGATAAAAATTAATTTTATATATTGTTTGGACTATTGGGTATATTCGGTCCTGACTAAAATATTTTTTAACGGACCGGACCGAACCGAATTTTATTCGGTCTATTCGGTCCGGACCGAATAGACCAAATTTTCAGAAAATTAGGACCGAACCAAACCGAATTCGCACCGTTCGGTTTTGTTCTTCGGTTCTGCTCACCCCTAACTTGGATAAATGTGTTACTTATGTATCACATTTTTTTGGTTCACATCTTGTCAAAAAAAATTATTTATCTTTTTAAAAATATAAGAACTTGTAAAGAAAATTATAAAGCTAATTATAATCAGTTTTATAAGACAAAAGAAAACTAAGAAATTACAAGTCCAAAAAAAACATTGATATTATAAATTGCTGGTGAAGCTGGCGACATAGACTTCTGGTTTCATGCATCTGCTTCAAAATTGGTAAGATTCTCCCACGAGTCAGCAAGAAATGCTTCCACCTCTTCTTTCTGACTCATTTCCCTTCTCGGATTTGGCTGGGTGCAAGGTTTATCATATATATTATGCAGTATGTATATATACTACTATATATAAGTATGTTTATGTTAGAGCATGTAACTTACAACAATGTTGAGAGGGGCCTGTGATGAACTTGGTTCCTTGGAATTCTTTGAAACAAAGCCATATCTAATGTACTGATAGACCTCCTTCTTTGAACGAAGCTGCCTTCGGAAGATGTGGTGTTTATAGAACTAGCAAGAGATTGAACCATATGTTTTTACCACTCATTCGAATACATAAGCAACAATAAACTTACAATTACATATATTTTTTTGGGGGGGGGGGGGGGGGAAGGTGATGGGGTTATTTGGATAGCTAATACTATCTGAAGAGAGAAAGTGGAAGGACAACGATGTCATTTAATCACAAATATATAGTAAAAATAAGGTATTGGTCGGAATATACCATCTCTGTTCTTCCACTAGCTCGTTTACGGGTCGTAATTGTCCATCCTTTTAACCTGAATGAAACTGGGATCCAGGTGTTCTTATATTTTGCAAAACCAGGAGAAGCTATGAATACCTATGTCCGATTAGGATTTGTACTAGAATTAGTAGAAAGATGTGTATAAGAAAAACTAAGACACTCTGCAATTTACTGCATAAGTGACCTCATCCCTATCAATACATCTATAAGAAAAACTAAGCTATACAGTAGCATGTACAAGATAACTCACCTCATCCCTCTCTTCAATTTCTTTAACATCATTTGCTAAAAGTTTGTAATAACCCTTTGATGTGCTGATCTTCTCAGTTGGCACTTTTGAAGCTTGAATTGTTTCACCTTCCTGTTCCATCATTAAAAGGTATATATAAATACACACAGAGATACATACATACATTAATTTATATGTATATTTATATATAATATTGGACCTATAAAATTGTTTAAAACTTGGATATAAAAACAAAAGTACATAATTATACCAAAAAAAACAGATCTAAAAATTAAAACTATGAACTATTAATAATTTAATCTAGTTGCATTAAGTTAATAAATGCTTTTTCAAGACCAATAAAATAATAATGCTTTTATGAATTTGCATATGTTTTTTTTACAAACCAAATCCAGTAACTTGTGCATAATCTTCTCTTTGCGATCATGAGCATCATTATCATGAGTGTCCATTGCTCGGTCATGATTGTGATCATGTTCATTGTGCACACACGTAAAATTTAAATTATAAACTCATATAATAACTTGGTATTGTATTGTAATCACATACATGTGGCCAATATAGATCTCGAAATAAATTCAAAAGAGAATCACATTTATTCACCTCATGTGGTTTAAACATTGCTAGTTGAGTGTGAGGAAGGATTTCTTCCACCGATTTTTCTTTAAGATGTGAGGAAGAAGCCATAGCTAGAAAGAGAGTACAAGCACAGGTTTGATGAAGAATGGTTAATAGCCTATTCTTTAATTATATACTCGGCCAAAAGATAAGATTATAGTAAAAGTTGTTGACTCTCCATGTTATCTACAAATTACAACCAGCTGAAAGGCATTTAATACTATATCTCTTTCTAATCTTACAATCTCTAAAGATCTACTAGACATGTGCATTAATAGGCATTTATTATGAGGTTCAACTAGAAAAAAAAGGAGTTAAAAAGGAGTAACTCCCATACCAAATCACCTATGTATACGGGAGGTATTTTGAGCAAAGTTGTCTTAACTCGAGAATATTAAGTATCATATTCTCATTTCGAGTTAACATATTCCTCAAAATCATACCTAGTGATGGAATAGACTGATTACTTATTTACTGACCGAACTGCTGAATTATCATCACCCACCCCTAATATGACATCCTCCTGCCCAAACTTAACTCCTCCCCAAACCCGAACCTAAATCCGGCGTCATGCATTATATGAACATGCCTTAAACAAGATCCACGCATGCCCAAGAGCCTACACCAGCTAGGCTCCATCTCAGTTCCACGGGACCCCCCACCCAATCAATTGTTTGGCCCATCCATGCCGCAACAAGGCCCATCTTGGGGTCTATGCTCGGGCCACACTAACCTTCCCTTTCCCTTTATGTTTAGTTTGTATATAATTGGTTTCTATTTAATTGAGTGATATATATATGAGAGAAAGAGAGAGTTAAGTTTCCTGGAGTCCTCATTTCAGTAGAGTCTTGGAGTACTCATTATTAGAAATTGGAAAAAATTTAATCTAGTTATTTTAAAAAAATTGGTTGTAAAATATTTTTAAACATTCGACAATCTAATGAAAGATATGTTCTACAACGTAATCAACATGCATAACAATTGCTTTTTTAAATCACACTGACGCTAGTATCACAATTATGCACACATGGTAAATCATAAATATTGTGATAATTGCTACAATTCTAATAATTAAGACAAACAAGTTTATATATACATTAATAACGAATAAAAAGTTACTTGATGAGTTTTGAAGATCACATTTGAAAAGTATGAACTTGTGGGTGTGATAGAAGCAAAATATGGAAAATGAGGCTAGGTTTTGTACAAGAAGAAAGTAAAGAGATGTCTAGTGTAAAAGGAAAGCGCGCTCAGGGGCAGATGTACAGTGTGTCCTAGTGTGTCACGTGACACGCCATTATTTAAAAAAAAAGTTTATATGTATATGCAGTATATGTTTCATGTCTGTGCAGACAACCTGATTTTGTGTTTCGGCTCGAGTGCTCTTCTCTCCAAACTTCACACATTCATCTTCTAAATTTGAAACCTATCTATTCACCTTTGAAACTCCACACATTACACATACATCTTCGAATTTGTCTTGCTAATTTTTGGGTTTCTCAAATTTGAAAAAATATGCAATTTGACAAAGAAAAAGTTGAGCTACGAGGTGTTTGTGAAAATGTCGCAGAGAATTATTTGATAAAATTCATTATTATTCTTGTTTATTGCGTGGTGACGAAATGAAAATGTCGAATACACGAGATATATCGAGCTTGTGACACACCATATATAAAATCCTGTATCCGCCACTGAGCGCCCTATGTTTTGATTAATTAGGCGGCTAATTTCGCCTGAGATGGTCAAATATGTGTGTGTGTGTGTGTATTCGACAACTTCGACCATATTAAATCGAATATATATATAGCGACTCGATCAATCGACAAAATTAACTGCAATGACATCCAATCGAAATTATATAATCAAGCATATTTAATTTGGTTGAAAAACAATTTTGTGCTAGATTTTTCCCCCAACCAAAAGGCGGCAAAATTTCGGCCGTCAAATTATTTACGACTGGGAACGTAGGCTGGAAAACTCCCGCTCAAACCTTGGAGGGTACAAAAATGATGGGGAACGTAGGCGCGGGATAAAAGTTATAAATTATGACGGTGTGCAGTTGAAAATATATGCAGAGACGATATTTAAAAAACTTTGCCCTAAAATCTAACAAATCCATCCAAAATAAATAACATGGCTCAAAATCAAAATGAACACAATGGCTTAAAATCAACATAACATGGCTCAGATGAAAATAAACACTATAGATCAAATCAAAATCAAAATCATGGTCCGAAATAAAAAAATGAACAACATTAATCAAAATCCAATTTTTACACCAAAAATGTGACAAAATCAAAAACACCTAAAACTAATCAAAATAAGGGAAATTCCATAATTATAATAAATTAGCCATTTGTCGTTAATGTTGTTGGACATATTCCTGAATCATGTTCGTAAGTGTTTATTACTACAACCATGTTCGTTTCCGTATATTTTTTTTTTAATCTCTGAAGATATTTTATTTATGGAATGAACAACTATGATTAATACCTTTATATATCTCAATACTTTTAATTAGTATTTCTAGTTTTAATAAGTATAAGAACTAACAACAATACATTATACTCTCGTACAAATTTTAAGATCTTCTATTTTTATAAAATTCTTTATAATAAATCCAAAATTGTCTATAATTTATATTCAAATTATTTTAAATGGGCCTAAAAGTGCAAAAATATTAACAAAATGATATACATACGTACGTACATACTACATACATACATACGTACATACATACATACATTCATATATATATATATATATATACATACGTATATACATACATACATTCATATATATATATAGAGAGAGAGAGAGACGGTGTGTGTCTAGTAGGGAACATCTATATATACATATACAATTCATATATGAATCTCATTATTCATCAAATATATAATTAGTAAATCAAAAAATAAAGTTTAAATATTTTTCTTCCAGAAAACGTTGAAAATTAATCATAATATAAAAACTAGTTCTAAAGTAGAACCATATTCTTCCAAGTTGGTTGTAAATATAATTTAAAAAACCAATTTTGTACGTACTTAGATGGAGTCACACTTTATAGAATACTCATCATAATAGACAAACTTGTTCTACAATAAAAGCACATTCATCCAAAGTATTTCTATACATGAACAAAATGTTAAAATCAAATTCTTTTTAGTTTAAATTATTATTGCATGTTATATTTAATTGTCTGCCAAATTATAATAAATGGCTTCGATGAGGGGTGAGCATTCATTTGGTTCGGTCCAAAACCGGACCAAACCGAATGGACCGAAAATGAAAATTTCATTTTTTTTTCCGGGCCGAATCCGGCCCAAAACAACCGAAATTATTTTAAAAACTAAAATTTATATTATAAAAGAATTAAATTCATTATTTTTTTTAAAAAATAATATTTATTAATCACCACCACTTCACCAAAGATAGATATAATTAGATTTATAAATTAGATATTATAATTATAACTTATAAGATATATATTAAATATATATTATATAGATAAAAATTAATTTTATATATTGTTTGGACTATTGGGTATATTCGGTCCTGACTAAAATATTTTTTAACGGACCGGACCGAACCGAATTTTATTCGGTCTATTCGGTCCGGACCGAATAGACCAAATTTTCAGAAAATTAGGACCGAACCAAACCGAATTCGCACCGTTCGGTTCTGTTATTCGGTTCTGCTCACCCCTAACTTGGATAAATGTGTTACTTATGTATCACATTTTTTTGGTTCACATCTTGTCAAAAAAATTATTTATCTTTTTAAAAATATAAGAACTTGTAAAGAAAATTATAAAGCTAATTATAATCAGTTTTATAAGACAAAAGAAAACTAAGAAATTACAAGTCCAAAAAAAACATTGATATTATAAATTGCTGGTGAAGCTGGCGACATAGACTTCTGGTTTCATGCATCTGCTTCAAAATTGGTAAGATTCTCCCACGAGTCAGCAAGAAATGCTTCCACCTCTTCTTTCTGACTCATTTCCCTTCTCGGATTTGGCTGGGTGCAAGGTTTATCATATATATTATGCAGTATGTATATATACTACTATATATAAGTATGTTTATGTTAGAGCATGTAACTTACAACAATGTTGAGAGGGGCCTGTGATGAACTTGGTTCCTTGGAATTCTTTGAAACAAAGCCATATCTAATGTACTGATAGACCTCCTTCTTTGAACGAAGCTGCCTTCGGAAGATGTGGTGTTTATAGAACTAGCAAAGAGATTGAACCATATGTTTTTACCACTCATTCGAATACATAAGCAACAATAAACTTACAATTACATATATTTTGGGGGGAAAGGTGATGGGGTTAATTGGATAGCTAATACTATCTGAAGTGAGAAAGTGGAAGGACAACGATGTCATTTAATCACAAATATATAGTAAAAATAAGGTATTGGTCGGAAATATATAGTAAAAATAAGGTATTGGTCGGAATATACCATCTCTGTTCTTCCACTAGCTCGTTTACGGGTCGTAATTGTCCATCCTTTTAACCTGAATGAAACTGGGATCCAGGTGTTCTTATATTTTGCAAAACCAGGAGAAGATATGGATACCTATGTCCGATTAGGATTTGTACTAGAATTAGTAGAAAGATGTGTATAAGAAAAACTAAGACACTCTGCAATTTACTGCATAAGTGACCTCATCCCTATCAATACATCTATAAGAAAAACTAAGCTATACAGTAGCATGTACAAGATAACTCACCTCATCCCTCTCTTCAATTTCTTTAACATCATTTGCTAAAAGTTTGTAATAACCCTTTGATGTGCTGATCTTCTCAGTTGGTACTTTTGAAGCTTGAATTGTTTCACCTTCCTGTTCCATCATTAAAAGGTATATATAAATACACACAGAGATACATACATACATTAATTTATATGTATATATATATATATATATTATTGGACCTATAAAATTGTTTAAAACTTGGATATAAAAACAAAAGTACATAATTATACCAAAAAAAACAGATCTAAAAATTAAAACTATGAACTATTAATAATTTAATCTAGTTGCATTCCGTTAATAAATGCTTTTTCAAGACCAATAAAATAATAATGCTTTTATGAATTTGCATATGTTTTTTTTACAAACCAAATCCAGTAACTTTTGCATAATCTTCTCTTTGCGATCATGAGCATCATTATCATGAGTGTCCATTGCTCGGTCATGATTGTGATCATGTTCATTGTGCACACACGTAAAATTTAAATTATAAACTCATATAATAACTTGGTATTGTATTGTAATCACATACATGTGGCCAATATAGATCTCGAAATAAATTCAAAAGAGAATCACATTTATTCACCTCATGTGGTTTAAACATTGCTAGTTGAGTGTGAGGAAGGATTTCTTCCACCGATTTTTCTTTAAGATGTGAGGAAGAAGCCATAGCTAGAAAGAGAGTACAAGCACAAGTTTGATGAAGAGTGGTTAATAGCCTATTCTTTAATTATATACTCGGCCAAAAGATAAGATTATAGTAAAAGTTGTTGACTCTCCATGTTATCTACAAATTGCAACCAGCTGAAAGGCATTTAATACTATATCTCTTTTCTAATCTTACAATCTCTAAAGATTACTAGACATGTGCATTAATAGGCATTTATTATGAGGTTCAACTAGAAAAAAAAGGAGTTAAAAAGGAGTAACGCCCATACCAAATCACCTATGTTTACGAGAGGTATTTTGAGCAAAGTTGTCTTAACTCGAGAATATTAAGTATCATATTCTCATTTCGAGTTAACATATTCCTCAAAATCATACCTAGTGATGGAATAGACTGATAACTTATTTACTGACCGAACTGCTAAATTATCATCACCCACCCCTAATATGACATCCTCCTCCCCAAACTTAACTCCTCCCCAAGCCGAACCTAAATCCGGCGTCATGCATTATATGAACATGCCTTAAACAAGATCCACGCATGCCCAAGAGCCTACACAGCTAGGCTCCATCTCAGTTCCACGAGACCCCCCACATAATCAATTGTTTGTCCCATCCATGCGGCAACAAGGCCCATCTTGGGGTCTATGCTCGGGCCACACTACCCTTCCCATTCCTTTTATGTTTAGTTTGTATATATTTGGTTTCTATTTAATTGAGTGGTATATATATATATGAGAGAAAGAGAGAGTTAAGTTTCCTGGAGTCCTCATTTCAATAGAGTCTTGGAGTCCTCATTATTCGAAATTGAAAAAAATATAATCTAGTTATTTAAAAAAAAATTGGCTGTAAAATATTTTTAAACATTCGACAATCTAATGAAAGATATGTTCTACAACGTAATCAACATGCATAACAATTGCTTTTTTAAATCACACTGACGCTAGTATCACAATTATGCACACATGGTAAATCATAAATATTGTAATAATTGCTACAATTCTAATAATTAAGACAAACAAGTTTATATATACATTAATAACGAATAAAAAGTTACTTGATGAGTTTTGAATATCACATTTGAAAAGTATGAACTTGTGGGTGTGATAGAAGCAAAATATGGAAAATGAGGCTAGGTTTTGTACAAGAAGAAAGTAAAGAGACGTCTAGTGTAAAAGGAAAGTGCCCTCAGGGGCGGATGTACAGTGTGTCCTAGTGTGTCACGTGACACGCCATTATTTAAAAAAAAAAAGTTTATATGTATATGCAGTATATGTTTCATGTCTGTGCAGACAACCTGGTTTGGTGTCATTCAATGCTTCTATTAGGCTCGAGTGCTCTTCTCTCCAAACTTCACACATTCATCTTTTAAATTCGAAACCTATCTATTCACCTTTGAAACTCCACACATTACACATACATCTTCGAATTTGTCTTGCTAATTTTTGGGTTTCTCAAATTTGAAAAAATATGCAATTTGACAAAGAAAAAGTTGAGCTTACGAGGTGTTTGTGAAAATGTCGCAGAGAATTATTTGATAAAATTCATTATTATTCTTGTTTATTGTGTGGTGACGAAATGAAAATGTCGAATACATGAGATATATCGAGCTTGTGACACATCATATATAAAATCCTGTATCCGCCACTGAGCGTGCTAGGTTTTGATTAATTAGGCTGCTAATTTCGCCTGAGATGGTCAAATATATATGTGTGTGTGTGTGTGTATTCGACAACTTCGATTATATTAAATCGAATATATATATATAGCGACTCGATCAATCGACAAAATTAACTGCAATGACATCCAGTCGAAATTATATAATCAAGCATATTTAATTTGGTTGAAAAACAATTTTGTGCTAGATTTTTCCCCCAACCAAAAGGCGGCAAAATTTCGGCCGTCAAATTATTTACGACTGGGAACGTAGGCTGGAAAACTCCCGCTCAAACCTTGGAGGGTACAAAAATGATGGGGAACGTAGGCGCGGGATAAAAGTTATAAATTATGACCGTGTTCAGTTGAAAATATATGCAGAGACGATATTAAAAAAACTTTGCCCTAAAATCTAACAAATCCATCCAAAATAAATAACATGGCTCAAAATCAAAATGAACACAATGGCTTAAAATCAACATAACATGGCTCAGATGAAAATAAACACTATAGATCAAATCAAAATCAAAATCATGGTCCGAAATAAAAAAAATGAACAACATTAATCAAAATCCAATTTTTCCACCAAAAATGTGACAAAATCAAAAACACCTAAAACTAATCAAAATAAGGGAAATTTCATAATTATAATAAATTAGCCTTTTGTCGTTAATGTTGTTGGACATATTCTTGAATCATGTTCATAAGTGTTTATTACTACAACCATGTTCGTTTCCGTATATATTTTTTTAATCTCTGAAGATATTTTATTTATGGAATGAACAACTATGATTAATACCTTTATATATCTCAATATTTTTAATTAGTATTTCTAGTTTTAATAAGTATAAGAACTAACAACAATACATTATACTCTCGTACAAATTTTAAGATCTTCTATTTTTATAAAATTCTTTATAATAAATCCAAAATTGTCTATAATTTATATTCAAATTATTTTAAATGGGCCTAAAAGTGCAAAAATATTAACAAAATGATATACATACGTACGTACATACTACATACATACATACATATATTCATATATATATATATATATATATATAGAGAGAGAGAGAGTGTGTCTAGTAGGGAACATCTATATATACATATACAATTCGTATATGAATCTCATTATTCATCAAATATATAATTAGTAAATCAAAAAATAAAGTTTAATTATTTTTCTTCCAAAAAACGTTGAAAATTAATCATAATATAAAAACTAGTTCTAAAGTAGAACCATATTCTTCCAAGTTGGTTGTAAATATAATTTAAAAAACCAATTTTGTACGTACTTAGATGGAGTCACACTTTATAGAATACTCATCATAATAGACAAACTTGTTCTACAATAAAAGCACATTCATCCAAAGTATTTCTATACATGAACAAAATGTTAAAATCAAATTCTTTTTAGTTTAAATTATTAGTGCATGTTATATTTAATTGTCTGCCAAATTATGAATAATTTTAAAATTATTAATTACATGTTAAATTTTAAAGTAGAATCAACTGAATCTCTATGGGACTCATGTGGTTCTCTTTAGAATAATAACACACACACACACATATATATATATATGTAAATCAGTACACACACATATATATATGTAAATCTTTATATTGAATGTATATAATTATTTCGATGGAATTTTATTTTTGTAATAATAAATGGCTTCGATGAGGGGTGAGCATTCAGTCGGTTCGGTCCAAAACCGGACCAAACCGAATGGACCGAAAATGGAAATTTTATTTTTTTTCCCGGGCCGAATCCGGCCCAAAACAACCGAAATTATTTTAAAAACTAAAATTTATATTATAAAAGAATTAAATTCATTATTTTTTAAAAAAAATAATATTTATTAATCACCACCACTTCACCAAAGATAGATATAATTAGATTTATAAATTAGATATTATAATTATAACTTATAAGATATATATTAAATATATATTATATAGATAAAAATTAATTTTATATATTGTTTGGACTATTGGGTATATTCGGTCCTGACTAAAATATTTTTTAACGGACCGGACCGAACCGAATTTTATTCGGTCTATTCGGTCCGGACCGAATAGACCAAATTTTCAGAAAATTAGGACCGAACCAAACCGAATTCGCACCGTTCGGTTCTGTTCTTCGGTTCTGCTCACCCCTAACTTGGATAAATGTGTTACTTATGTATCACATTTTTTTGGTTCACATCTTGTCAAAAAAAATTATTTATCTTTTTAAAAATATAAGAACTTGTAAAGAAAATTATAAAGCTAATTATAATCAGTTTTATAAGACAAAAGAAAACTAAGAAATTACAAGTCCAAAAAAAACATTGATATTATAAATTGCTGGTGAAGCTGGCGACATAGACTTCTGGTTTCATGCATCTGCTTCAAAATTGGTAAGATTCTCCCACGAGTCAGCAAGAAATGCTTCCACCTCTTCTTTCTGACTCATTTCCCTTCTCGGATTTGGCTGGGTGCAAGGTTTATCATATATATTATGCAGTATGTATATATACTACTATATATAAGTATGTTTATGTTAGAGCATGTAACTTACAACAATGTTGAGAGGGGCCTGTGATGAACTTGGTTCCTTGGAATTCTTTGAAACAAAGCCATATCTAATGTACTGATAGACCTCCTTCTTTGAACGAAGCTGCCTTCGGAAGATGTGGTGTTTATAGAACTAACAAAGAGATTGAACCATATGTTTTTACCACTCATTCGAATACATAAGCAACAATAAACTTACAATTACATATATTTTGGGGGGGGGGGGGGAAGGTGATGGGGTTATTTGGATAGCTAATACTATCTGAAGAGAGAAAGTGGAAGGACAACGATGTCATTTAATCACAAATATATAGTAAAAATAAGGTATTGGTCGGAATATACCATCTCTGTTCTTCCACTAGCTCGTTTACGGGTCGTAATTGTCCATCCTTTTAACCTGAATGAAACTGGGATCCAGGTGTTCTTATATTTTGCAAAACCAGGAGAAGCTATGAATACCTATGTCCGATTAGGATTTGTACTAGAATTAGTAGAAAGATGTGTATAAGAAAAACTAAGACACTCTGCAATTTACTGCATAAGTGACCTCATCCCTATCAATACATCTATAAGAAAAACTAAGCTATACAGTAGCATGTACAAGATAACTCACCTCATCCCTCTCTTCAATTTCTTTAACATCATTTGCTAAAAGTTTGTAATAACCCTTTGATGTGCTGATCTTCTCAGTTGGTACTTTTGAAGCTTGAATTGTTTCACCTTCCTGTTCCATCATTAAAAGGTATATATAAATACACACAGAGATACATACATACATTAATTTATATGTATATTTATATATAATATTGGACCTATAAAATTGGTTAAAACTTGGATATAAAAACAAAAGTACATAATTATACCAAAAAAAACAGATCTAAAAATTAAAACTATGAACTATTAATAATTTAATCTAGTTGCATTAGGTTAATAAATGCTTTTTCAAGACCAATAAAATAATAATGCTTTTATGAATTTGCATATGTTTTTTTTACAAACCAAATCCAGTAACTTGTGCATAATCTTCTCTTTGCGATCATGAGCATCATTATCATGAGTGTCCATTGCTCGGTCATGATTGTGATCATGTTCATTGTGCACACACGTAAAATTTAAATTATAAACTCATATAATAACTTGGTATTGTATTGTAATCACATACATGTGGCCAATATAGATCTCGAATTAAATTCAAAAGAGAATCACATTTATTCACCTCATGTGGTTTAAACATTGCTAGTTGAGTGTGAGGAAGGATTTCTTCCACCGATTTTTCTTTAAGATGTGAGGAAGAAGCCATAGCTAGAAAGAGAGTACAAGCACAAGTTTGATGAAGAGTGGTTAATAGCCTATTCTTTAATTATATACTCGGCCAAAAGATAAGATTATAGTAAAAGTTGTTGACTCTCCATGTTATCTACAAATTACAACCAGCTGAAAGGCATTTAATACTATATCTCTTTCTAATCTTACAATCTCTAAAGATCTACTAGACATGTGCATTAATAGGCATTTATTATGAGGTTCAACTAGAAAAAAAAGGAGTTAAAAAGGAGTAACTCCCATACCAAATCACCTATGTATACGGGAGGTATTTTGAGCAAAGTTGTCTTAACTCGAGAATATTAAGTATCATATTCTCATTTCGAGTTAACATATTCCTCAAAATCATACCTAGTGATGGAATAGACTGATTACTTATTTACTGACCGAACTGCTGAATTATCATCACCCACCCCTAATATGACATCCTCCTGCCCAAACTTAACTCCTCCCCAAACCCGAACCTAAATCCGGCGTCATGCATTATATGAACATGCCTTAAACAAGATCCACGCATGCCCAAGAGCCTACACCAGCTAGGCTCCATCTCAGTTCCACGGGACCCCCCACCCAATCAATTGTTTGGCCCATCCATGCGGCAACAAGGCCCATCTTGGGGTCTATGCTCGGGCCACACTAACCTTCCCTTTCCCTTTATGTTTAGTTTGTATATAATTGGTTTCTATTTAATTGAGTGATATATATATGAGAGAAAGAGAGAGTTAAGTTTCCTGGAGTCCTCATTTCAGTAGAGTCTTGGAGTCCTCATTATTAGAAATTGGAAAAAATATAATCTAGTTATTTTAAAAAAATTGGTTGTAAAATATTTTTAAACATTCGACAATCTAATGAAAGATATGTTCTACAACGTAATCAACATGCATAACAATTGCTTTTTTAAATCACACTGACGCTAGTATCACAATTATGCACACATGGTAAATCATAAATATTGTAATAATTGCTACAATTCTAATAATTAAGACAAACAAGTTTATATATACATTAATAATGAATAAAAAGTTACTTGATGAGTTTTGAAGATCACATTTGAAAAGTATGAACTTGTGGGTGTGATAGAAGCAAAATATGGAAAATGAGGCTAGGTTTTGTACAAGAAGAAAGTAAAGAGATGTCTAGTGTAAAAGGAAAGCGCGCTCAGGGGCAGATGTACAGTGTGTCCTAGTGTGTCACGTGACACGCCATTATTTAAAAAAAAAGTTTATATGTATATGCAGTATATGTTTCATGTCTGTGCAGACAACCTGATTTTGTGTTTCGGCTCGAGTGCTCTTCTCTCCAAACTTCACACATTCATCTTCTAAATTTGAAACCTATCTATTCACCTTTGAAACTCCACACATTACACATACATCTTCGAATTTGTCTTGCTAATTTTTGGGTTTCTCAAATTTGAAAAAATATGCAATTTGACAAAGAAAAAGTTGAGCTACGAGGTGTTTGTGAAAATGTCGCAGAGAATTATTTGATAAAATTCATTATTATTCTTGTTTATTGCGTGGTGACGAAATGAAAATGTCGAATACACGAGATATATCGAGCTTGTGACACACCATATATAAAATCCTGTATCCGCCACTGAGCGCCCTATGTTTTGATTAATTAGGCGGCTAATTTCGCCTGAGATGGTCAAATATGTGTGTGTGTGTGTGTATTCGACAACTTCGACCATATTAAATCGAATATATATATAGCGACTCGATCAATCGACAAAATTAACTGCAATGACATCCAATCGAAATTATATAATCAAGCATATTTAATTTGGTTGAAAAACAATTTTGTGCTAGATTTTTCCCCCAACCAAAAGGCGGCAAAATTTCGGCCGTCAAATTATTTACGACTGGGAACGTAGGCTGGAAAACTCCCGCTCAAACCTTGGAGGGTACAAAAATGATGGGGAACGTAGGCGCGGGATAAAAGTTATAAATTATGACGGTGTGCAGTTGAAAATATATGCAGAGACGATATTTAAAAAACTTTGCCCTAAAATCTAACAAATCCATCCAAAATAAATAACATGGCTCAAAATCAAAATGAACACAATGGCTTAAAATCAACATAACATGGCTCAGATGAAAATAAACACTATAGATCAAATCAAAATCAAAATCATGGTCCGAAATAAAAAAATGAACAACATTAATCAAAATCCAATTTTTACACCAAAAATGTGACAAAATCAAAAACACCTAAAACTAATCAAAATAAGGGAAATTCCATAATTATAATAAATTAGCCATTTGTCGTTAATGTTGTTGGACATATTCCTGAATCATGTTCGTAAGTGTTTATTACAACAACCATGTTCGTTTCCGTATATATTTTTTTTAATCTCTGAAGATATTTTATTTATGGAATGAACAACTATGATTAATACCTTTATATATCTCAATACTTTTAATTAGTATTTCTAGTTTTAATAAGTATAAGAACTAACAACAATACATTATACTCTCGTACAAATTTTAAGATCTTCTATTTTTATAAAATTCTTTATAATAAATCCAAAATTGTCTATAATTTATATTCAAATTATTTTAAATGGGCCAAAAAGTGCAAAAATATTAACAAAATGATATACATACGTACGTACATACTACATACATACATACGTACATACATACATACATTCATATATATATATATATATATATATATACATACGTATATACATACATACATTCATATATATATATATAGAGAGAGAGAGACGGTGTGTGTCTAGTAGGGAACATCTATATATACATATATAATTCATATATGAATCTCATTATTCATCAAATATATAATTAGTAAATCAAAAAATAAAGTTTAAATATTTTTCTTCCAGAAAACGTTGAAAATTAATCATAATATAAAAACTAGTTCAAAAGTAGAACCATATTCTTCCAAGTTGGTTGTAAATATAATTTAAAAAACCAATTTTGTACGTACTTAGATGGAGTCACACTTTATAGAATACTCATCATAATAGACAAACTTGTTCTACAATAAAAGCACATTCATCCAAAGTATTTCTATACATGAACAAAATGTTAAAATCAAATTCTTTTTAGTTTAAATTATTATTGCATGTTATATTTAATTGTCTGCCAAATTATAATAAATGGCTTCGATGAGGGGTGAGCATTCATTTGGTTCGGTCCAAAACCGGACCAAACCGAATGGACCGAAAATGAAAATTTCATTTTTTTTTCCGGGCCGAATCCGGCCCAAAACAACCGAAATTATTTTAAAAACTAAAATTTATATTATAAAAGAATTAAATTCATTATTTTTTGTAAGTCTAAATGTAAAGACAACCCTATCTGTTACATAGGGATAATAACTCAACAATAGAACAGGACAAGTAAATAACACTACGCCTGCACCGGAATCGGAAGATACGAAGACAAAGGTTGAAGAAGCCATCTACAGTCTTGAAGGAATAAGTTCACTGGAAGAAGTTCATTAATATGTTCATGCCTCAGTGAAGAATAAAGATTGAAGTATTCAAGATTGTGGAAGCAATGAAGATGTTGTTTAAGTACTCGAAAGATTTCAGTGCAACCCCTGAAGCAAGATATTTCTATGTATCTTGGTTGGTTATTTATAATCAACAAACTGAAGCATAAACTAACCCGGAACCGACTGATCAATGTTTGCTGACAAAGACGGTACAATGTTTAACTTCAGTGTTAGTCGCTTGTGAACCAGACCAGTGCACTAAGCGTCAGCACGTACGGAGCTTTGCAAAGTATTTATCGATCGAAGAATTGATCCAGTCATATCAAGTCATTTGTTCCAAAGCCAAGTCAAGCCAAATGCCAGCTATGCCAATGCTTACTGCTCAAATGCCATATGTCAAAGCTTCCACAGAAAGCCATATCCAGAAGTGACATTTTATATATGTGTGCACTTATATATTTGTATATGTACAAATATAATTATATATGTATATATGTATATTTAATTAAATATAATATATATAATATATATGTATATATGTTTTTTAAACATATGTATATGTATATTTATATGTATATATATTTAAATAAATATATATGTATATAGTATATGTATTTATATTTTACATAAACATTTATATATTTAAGTGTATATATATATTATATTATGTACATAAATATGTGTATATTTATATCTATAGATAATTATATATATATACCTATATATATATTTATATTTATATTTACATATAATTTTATGTATATTATATATATTTAAATATATGAGAATATATTTAAATATATGTATATATATATATTACTATATGTTTATATAAATATTATTTATATACATTTATATATATATCTTTATTTATACATATATTTATATAATATTATGAATATAATATAATATAAATATATATAATGGTGCAAATTTGTCTAAGTGATCACTACAGGGGAAGCATCATCACTGATGAAGCGCAAACTTTGACTAAGTCAAAGTTTGCGCCTCAACCTTCCTTTAAACACTTAGAAAATTTCTAAGTCACCACTATCACACTAAGGATGAGTGTTTGGCGCAAAGTTTGACTGAAGGGAATGGCGCCACCTTTGACCAAAGTCAAAGGCGCAACCTTTGACTTTGTCAAACTTGGCGCTAACAATTCTCCTGAATTGTTTTTCTAAGTAAGAAAATCCACTGGGCACAGAGGAGAGTCTCCTGGAGCGCAAACTTTGACTAAGTCAAAGTTTGCGCCTCCAACCATTATCTCTAGGCGCAACTTTGAAGAGCTGTGGAAAATTCTAAGTTGATCAACACTGTGGAGCACTGTATAAGCGCAACTGTTGACTGAAGTGGCGCAAAGTTTGACTTCTGTAAAGGTGGAATGTATTTGAGGCGCAACTTTGATTTATATATATATATATACTCATATATATGTATATGTAAGTTGCGCCACCCCTTGGTATTTTCTGAGTTAGATTTATTTTTATAAATCGAATCCGTCCAGGACGAACTCAAGTCGTCCAGGACGAACTCGTTAACCATGGTTAGTTTATGAAAGCCTATAAATATGTGATTGTGGTTCTCACAATTAACATCATCCTTCGGGATGGATGACCAAGTGCTTTGCACAAACTCTCTCAAATATACACACACCCTAGCCTAGTTTTGTACCATAAATATTTGTAGTGGATAGGGCTTGTAATATTTAGAGGAGTGGTCATTGTAGCCAACCTTCGGGTTTGGATTTGTAGCACCTTCGAGGTATTTATCAATATACAGATATACCTTGGAAAATATTGTGTGTTGGTTTAATATTTTCATATCCTCAGAAACCGACCCAATAAATATCCGGAACACGAAACCCATTACAGGACTGCAATTTATTTATCCGCAAGATTCGAAAGAATTTTAAATTGTAGTGAGTATCGTATTCAACCCCCCCTTCTACGATACTTTGGACCTAACAATTGGTATCAGAACCAGGTTGATTGATATACAAATCAGGATCCTAATCGTACGGAAAATCAAGAACCTAGCTTTCGATATTTGATTAGGGGAAATGTTCTTCCGGTTTGTGTTGCTGAATTTGTCCGTAGGCCTAAGCAAGGATTATCCGTCGGATACTGAACTTTGGACTGGGACTTATAAATTTATACTTTAAATTTTAATAAGTTTATTTTATAAATTTGACTTAATTTATTTTAAACTTATTAATTGAGTTTATTATGAATTAATTAAATTTATCTTATAAACTTAATTAAATTTACTTTATAAACTTTGCTAAATTCATTTAATAAATTTGCTTAAATTTATTTTAGACTTGTAAAGTTTACTCTTAGACTTTATCAAGTTTATCATAAATTTTTATAAATTTATTATTTAAATTTGTATAGTTTATGATTTAAATTTAAGTTAAAATATAAAATATAAATTTAAGAGGATTTAACTGATTATGGATATAAGTTCAAGTTCAAGGGTTCAATTTCATTTGTTCTGGAAGCTATGATTTAATTGGAGACGAGACACTTGAATATTTTCAAAAATTAAATTTATTTAATAAATTTTAATATATTTACTAAATAAATTTGAAATAAATTTATTCTAAACTTATTCAGTTTATTATGAATTTATTTGAATTTATTTTTTAAATATAATTAAATTTACTTTATAGATTTAACTAAGTTTATTTTATACTTTATTTTCTTTCATCTTTTAAAACTTATTTTTAAATTTATTTTCTTTATAATTTAAACTTAGTTTAAATAATCAAGTGTCCCGTAACCTTTTTAATTATTCTACTCCAAGACAAATCAGATTGACATTTAGTTGAGACAGATCAGGCTGACAGATTACAAGACAAACACCGGGCTTTCAAATACCAGATTCTCAGAACCGGTAATGGAAGTACATTGATGACCCAATCCAATTGATTTCTCAAAGGATTATTAGAAGCAGTTTTCTATGTTCGACAAAGATGATTGTGATTCGAAGAAGATTCTATTGAAGACTAATTTGGTACTACTAATAGTGGATTTTGAAGAAGGTACTTCAGGCCTTGATCTGAGTAATTACTCCTACTTGATTATCAGATCACCAGATCAGGATGGGAACTTGCTTTATGAGTGCATCTTCCCAGGGCTCGGAATGTCAACTTTGAATGGCACCACTAGTAGTAGGAAAAAGAGAAGTTTTTGCAGAAGAATCTTCAAGGGATTTCAATCTAACTCAGTGATTCAGGGAAATACAATTACACGGTGAATTGTATCAATGCTAAATCCATCCAGAATCAACTGAACCAAAGACAGAGAATTGTGGAGGTTTAAGGATATAATTATCGAGTTACTACTGCACCAAATCAGTTTCGTGCATTTATGTCAGAACCTTAGGATTGAACAGAAGAGTTTGTAACTACTGAATTTGAGGAAGCTCAAGTCGACGAAAGTTAACACTTTTGAAGAATGTGAGGACATAACTTCAAGGATTAGCATAACACTATCTGAGAGGTTTAGTCATGTCAGATTCAGATGGAATCCATTGGTTTCAAGTGGTGACTCTTCGGGGTTCAGTTCGACAGGTTGTTTGAAAACTGAGTTGGTCAGTACACACAATATTGATTGGTATCTTTAGCAAAGAATGGTTGCTATATATATTTGAAGCCACGACAAACAAGGATGATATGGCTTGTCTGAAATTCAAGTGGATGTTTTCAAAGAAACATCACAACAAGTTCTTATGCTATTTTAGGAAAGGTGTGAGATGGATCAATTGCTAATGAGAAGGATGATTATGGTTATCTGGCTATCCAAGCATTCTCTGAAGATGATTCACTTTGCACATCTCAGGTATGAATTCTTTCTATCTATGCAATACATATTTCTTTATATTCAAAGCATGTTATAAATCTCTGAGTAGAATTGTTTAACACACAAGCACAAGCATGATAGCATCACAATAGATAATGATTGGACTAGTATGCTAGATCACTGTTCTGGTAACTAGGATTGATGATAATCGTGTGCATGTGTCTTTAGCAGATTCTTAACATGTGTATGAATATTTAGGATTTGATTATTTGCAATGGTGAGATTAGAAGCTTTCCTTTGGAACACAACTCTTAGTTTTAGGGGTTATGATCCTAGCATGTATAACTTTGTTAAAACACTTACTTTCAGATTCCCTAGTACAATTAGATTTGCTTATCTAATCTGAATTGTTTGTTAAGGATTTTATTTTGTTCTATGATGGAATGTCTACCTTGTGTCAGTAGAACTTTTAGAACTTCATGTTAGATCTAAAACTGACTTAGGTTATAGAGATAGTATAATGCCATATATCAATAGAGTGGGATTAGTATGAATTGATAATGTGATTATTAATTTGTCTATGATCATTATGCTTTTAGGAGATTATTGAATATCTGTAATTCTGCTTTCTACCTGTTACACTTGTGTTAATTGGTTTAAGTAGAGAGTACTGAATCTTCTGAATTGCATAACTGCCTATCTTGCTCTTGTCTTATCTTTGATTGTTTGCCATGTGTATTCAACATCATGTCTGCTTATTTTCATGTCATGAATGCATGTCTTTGTACTTGCATTGATTTTAGAAAAGCATGTTTGAGAATCACATTAGGGCAATGTCTAAATAAGAATTAGCATGTTAAGGTTGCTTCTGTTGTTACCACTGTTAAAGAAAAATCTCTAATCCATCCGGACCCAGTTATGATTGGGGACCATAGAACTCTTTCCATTTGTGATTGCAGGTTACATATGTTCCATATGATTTTTGGTGCACTCTGTTTGCTGAGTAGCTGAAATCATATGATTCACCAAAAGTACCCTGTTAGCAAATGTGATCGTGTGAGCAGTTCCGTCAATAATCTTTGAAAGATGACAACAAAGATTTCCTTGCGGGACATGCCTGTTTTCCTGGAATGTCATCATGGAAACATATCTTTCTTGAAAGAGTCAAAGCACACAAATTCCTAGCATGAGACGGTTCTCTGACAAAGGACATTATGTCAGTTCATGGAATAGTGTTTTATCTTAAATCAAGAAGGATGTGAATTTTGCTCGTAGCTAATATGGAACTTCAACTGAAGATGAAGTGAGCTATTTCGATAGTAAAGCTTCATCGGATGAGTGTTAGCTATGGAACATGAAGCTCTCACACTTGTATGTCAAAACAAGGAGCTCTTTTTATTCGTAAGAAGAGATTTGGTGAGAGGACTGCCTCATCTGGAATTCATTATGGATGAAGATTATGAGGTATGTCAATAGGGAAGTCAAAGGAGCATCGCACAGAAGCAAAGATATGATCAATATTACTGAGCCGCTTCAGATGATACGTATGGATTTCTACGGAGCAGCTAATGTCATGTCTGCAAACAAATCCAGATTTCTTTTTGCGATGATCATTGACTACTCTAGATTCTTTCGTGTTATTCGTATGTGTTCAAAGGACAAGACGTCACAAATGAAGGATGATCAAGATGAACCCTGATCATTGTTAAATCCAGAAAGACACCATTCTTGTCAGTGGTCAATCAGAAGCAAACACTAACTCTTGGTATGTGTTTGGAGGAAAATGCCTCTTTGCAAGTCTTGCATTTGAAGCTCAAAGAATATTTTCCTCGGCTACTCAATGGAGTCTACAGTCTACAGGGTGATTGTGATTAATCAACATAAGGTGATTGTAAGTCTGGACAGGACATTGAACAATACTTTGCTCCAAGCTGTTAAAGGTGATATCATTGGTATTATGATAATTCAAATCCAAGCAGAATCTCTTTGCAAGGATAAGGATTGTTAAGGAAATCCCAGCAACAGCTTAGGGGGAGCATTTGGTGCATCCACTAGTCAAACTCAACACCACATTGAAGATTAACAGGACATATGAAGAACGTATCTGCTTAGACAAAGGGTTTGAAGTCAATATCATTCTCTGGTTCTAGTTCTTATATGTTCCTGATGGTGAAGTGAAGACTGGGAGAGCTATTGTGAAAGGATGTTGTTTCTTTGGGTTTCAATATGAAGTGAAACTTGAGGAAGATTCAGAAGCTCTTGAAGGGATCCAGATTGAGTGATTGCACAGCAAGATGATCTCAATCAATTTGAAAAGCAGATTGTGCGGATTCTGATACCCTAACCTAAAGACAATTTGGTACCTAGTACTTGTCGGGTATTCAGATTCCAACTGGATAATTTTGGCTCTGTTACGAGGGACAAGCCAATTTGGTTGCTTAGAGTTACTTCAAAAGAGAAGGTTATGAAGATGATGGAAATAGAATCTTCAAGTTCAGGACTCTACATCTTAGGGGACTCAACGACCTTCATGATTAAACTAAAGCACCATTGACGAGACTCGGGTTCAGGATATTACAGTGAGCTAGAAGATGAAGCTTCATGCAATATTTCAAGGACTTTGCAGTTGCAGATCCAACGGAATTTGTATATCTCTTTCTTCACCAGCTCTCGATGAGTTACTCTCCAACACCTGATGATCGTCACGGACATGGTATGACTTCTGACTAGCATATTATTTTAATATTTGTTTGCTAGAGTCATATTTGGTATCCAAATTATTACCTCTCATGATACAAGGCACACACAATACAACTATCTGTGCTGTGATACCATGATTATATTATATGTGGACTAATGTCACTTGTGCAAGATAATTGCTAAGTGAATGCAGATTAGTGATATGATGAGTTTGTTGGAAAGTTGCAATTCTTTATGGCCTACTAGTTAGCCTAAAGAATGATGGCAATAAAAGGAAGTCAAGGATCTTTTGAATATGCGCATTTTGGAAGATTCTAGACCTGCCAAGACTTATGCCAACAACCACTGGACTTGATCAGTACAAGAAAGATACATCAACTGAAATGTCAAGTCTCAGAGGTATTCAACTCATCACTTTACTCAACTGCAAGTGGATCACATACTATATTTTCTATAAGGTATTACTTCATTCATGAGCATGTCTATCGTATTTCTTGAATGAATTCATGAGTATTAAATTGTCTATACATAGGACTTGTGAATTTATTTAAAATCCAGTACCTCGTGCTTTTTGCTATTATATGTGATTGCCATGTTTATTGTTTTGCATGCTTAGATGGTGATTATATGTTTTAGCATGAGTGTTTGTTATTTCAAATTATTTAAATTATGGTGCATGACAATTAAGTGACTTATTTGTTCATGATTTAAATGATTAGAGATGACATGAAGCATGACTTAATTATGTTATTTTTCTTGATCTATACCTCTTCAACAATTGGTATCTAGTAGAGAACTTTGTCATAATCTAGTCGTGATATATCTGTATTTGTGAACATACTTAGGATTATTTTCTAGGTTGAATTCATTTTTATAGGTATAAAATCTGAAGCATGACTTATTTGTTTCTAGACTTGTGACTTGTATCAGTAATTGGTATGTGGTTAGAATCTAGTTAGAATTTAGTCATGATATACTAGTATTTGTGGAGTTACTTAGATTCTCTCTAGGCTGAATCCATTTATATTAGTGTATATACTTGAAGCATAACTGTTTGTGTTAGATATTTGATGATTTATTAATTGATATTTTATTTCATGTCTAACTACATATAGTTGTGATACTTTTAGTGTTAGTGATATTTTGGATGCTTATATGTACATCACTAATATTAATTGTTAATACTTTCTGCGAGGAGTTGTGTGAGTTTACTTGTACTCAATGCTTACATGTATAAGACTCGTGAACTTTTCTTCAACTTTCCCTCGGGCTTGCGTATATCTTTGTATGATTGTCATGATTTTAGTTGTTATATGCTGATTTGATAATTATATGATATTGCGTAGGTAATTATTATTTTATCTTAGTTAAATTGTGATCCATGACAATTATATGCTTATTTGTTTCATGATTGACTTTGATAGAATAATAGAAGCATGATTGATTCATTTTTGAAATATTTAATTGGTATCTATTTTTGATGCTTTATTGATGTTTTATTTTTGAATTGATTGTGATGTATTGGCACTAGTGAAATATTGTTGCATATTTCTTAAAACCACTAGTGCTAATATATTTTAGGTGTTTAATATTCTGAGTACAAGGGAGACAACCAAAATCTTTATTCCGTCTCATATTTATGTTCTGGAGTGGTGAGTTTCTTTAAAGAAATTTTCTTATCATTTGATTTCAACAATTGGTATCCACTACTCTATTTCATAAATATTTCTTAGAATATTTTGCATCTATACATGTAGCGTCATAGGACGAGACATTGATTATCTTGTATTTGTGTACTTGGTGATCTTTGTCACTTGCAACGTCTGTTTTGACGATGTGCTAGTATGAGGCCTTTTCACTAATTAGTGTGGCGAGTGCTTTATACACTGTAGCGCATAAATTTTCTTGTTTTCTTTTTAAAATTGTAGTGAGAAACAGGAGTCTGTGTCTTTTTCAAAGACAAGTTCATTTAAACCTTTTATGCATAGATTCAGACTCTCGTACTCAAACCAGTTTTTAATGGAAAACTTTGATTCTTTCATCGGTTGTGATTGTCATTCTTTATGAAAATCATTTTTACAATCACAACTGATTCATTTTTCCTCAAAAGATTAAATGCAATTGCTTTCATTTAAAATCATAGATTTTCTAAAGTGCATTTATATCTCATTCTGTTCTTTGGAACTTAATCAGCCTTTTGGCTTTCCTAAATAGTCATAAGGTTGAAAACCAACAATCTTTATCCCAGACTATAAAACCAAATTCAGAACACATCCCAACTTTCCCCCTGGAGTAATAAGGAACTTATTAGACTAGAGGTCAATGAGGGAGAAACTGTACATGTTGCAGCAAATAAGGATGTGAGGGATAGTGTACCCACAGCTCTACCTCTCAAGGAGAAAAGGTGTTTTTGAACTTGAGGTAACTGTTGCTCATCTGTATTCTCCCAAAAGAATATAGAGCTGAAAAGGCAATAAAACAGTCTCTGGAATCATTTTCTCAACAGGATGAGTCCATTGAAATTCGCTCGTCAGCCAGAGCATCTTGTATTGAGTCAAGCACATCATCAGTAATCACTCTGATGAAGAGCCTAAACAAAAATTTTTTATGGACACAATACAAGAGAGTGCACAGTAAGGTTAAAGGTTTTGTTCCAGAAGCAACTTCTTCATTTACCATTTTACGGTAGATAAGATGGTTGATGCCTTTACAGGTGTAAGGAGGAAACGAGGATCTCAATTGCCAAATCTTCAGGATTCTCGTCTCCCTCCCCAGATAAGAACAGATCTGGATCCAATCGGAATGGATTTCCTATTTATAGGAGATCGGCAACTCTCTGACTATGAGTCAATTTATTGATGAGTCAGTTGAGGATCGGGGATTTGCGAAACCCCATTGCACCGCCAGTGACCTCTCTTGAAGGGGCTATGGTGATTTTCTCATGCAGGTACAGAAGACCATACTTTGAGTGCTGAGAGAAACACTGTGAGCCAAACACTGAGAGTTAAACACTTGGTGAGATTCTGAGAAGAACCAGTGAGACATCAGAATGAGAAATATGTGAGCATGAGTGAGTGCAAACACATAGGATTTTGAGAAGAGTGAAACACTTGTGAGGTACATATAATAATAATTGGTATTGAAAGCTCACAAGTTGTTGAAAGAATTGACGGAAGCAACTACGGTTCGTTCCATTTCACGGTGTGAATTTATGGTTGATGATTCTCTTGAATCAAGTGTCTTCACAGACATTGAGGAGGACTTAGGCCTTTGCCATAATTAAGCCTTTGTCTAACCTCCCAGAGCAAACAACTCTGGATCCTCAATTGGATAAGCCACTTAGTGGTTGGCAACTTGTGGACCATGATTCAGATTTATCTGATGAGTCTACAGGGACTGGGAATTACGAACTCCCATTGCACCACCGGTGACCCCCTTTAAGGGTGGCTAAGGTGATTTTCTTGCAGGTACTCAGCATTTTGGAAGCTCAGTATTTGTGTGGAGGGATACACTTACAGAACTCGTGAGTGACACCCTTACCCTAAAACCGAGAGAAAATTGAGTGTTGAGTGATACACCTGCAGAACATTTTAGTGAGACACCTACTAATTACCAAATTTATACCTAAAGACAAAGTGGATGTTGTTACTGGAATGTCAGTTCTTATTCATTACTTTTCCGTTTGGAACCTATTCTTTCAGCATAGGGACCAACCCAATCAAAGTAAACCCTTCTTCTAAACTCTTTCTTCGACCCCAGCTTTAGCGTTGTTTAGTTCTCTATGGGGAGATTATCTTTTGGTACAGGAAGTATTGTACACGTTCCTTGACCTATTTGATACCACATATCCTCGGAGGATTCCACAACTAAGGGGGAGAATATATTTAGGGGGAGAATATATGAAAGGGGGAAGAAAAAGTAAGTTAGCTTTCTTCTATTGTCTACGACTAAGGGGGATTAAACTACTCTTTAGCTGTGTACTACTGAGGGGGAGATTCTTCTTTCAACTAAGAGGGAGGATTGATCTTTCATCTAAGGGGAGATAGCTACTTATCACAAAGGGGTACCTGATCAAGGTAATGGGAGGAGAAGTAATAACAACTCATGTACACCTCACCACTGTGTTGTATCTTTATTCAGGTGGTACGTGGTATGATTCCTAAGAAACAGTGGTATTGGTTCACCACTATCTCTGACAGAGGGAGAAGCATAAGCAAAGACTTGTTCTTTACTTGTGAGGATTCATGGTGATACATCTATTCTTCAGTAAGTGGTAGACAGGAACTTATTCATTACCACTGGAGAATTCAATGAAGCTGCTGATTGTTCTTTGCATAATGGAATGTTTTGAATTCTCTTCAAGACAGACTATGAGGATTATCTGGCAGGTAAGCAAAAACCAGAGAAATGAAGGTGATATGCACATCTGTTATTTCTATTCATGAAATCTGGAAATGTATTATATGATCCAGAAACTTTGTAGCATTATTTACTAGTCCAGGACTTTACTTTTTCTAGTGTTAGTTGAGTTATCCTCCAGAGGATTTGCTTGTTATGATTAACAAACAAATAGGGGGAGATTGTAAGTCTAAATGTAAAGACAACCCTATCTGTTACATAGGGATAATAACTCAACAATAGAACAGGACAAGTAAATAACACTACGCCTGCACCGGAATCGGAAGATACGAAGACAAAGGTTGAAGAAGCCATCTACAGTCTTGAAGGAATAAGTTCACTGGAAGAAGTTCATTAATATGTTCATGCCTCAGTGAAGAATAAAGATTGAAGTATTCAAGATTGTGGAAGCAATGAAGATGTTGTTTAAGTACTCGAAAGATTTCAGTGCAACCCCTGAAGCAAGATATTTCTATGTATCTTGGTTGGTTATTTATAATCAACAAACTGAAGCATAAACTAACCCGGAACCGACTGATCAATGTTTGCTGACAAAGACGGTACAATGTTTAACTTCAGTGTTAGTCGCTTGTGAACCAGACCAGTGCACTAAGCGTCAGCACGTACGGAGCTTTGCAAAGTATTTATCGATCGAAGAATTGATCCAGTCATATCAAGTCATTTGTTCCAAAGCCAAGTCAAGCCAAATGCCAGCTATGCCAATGCTTACTGCTCAAATGCCATATGTCAAAGCTTCCACAGAAAGCCATATCCAGAAGTGACATTTTATATATGTGTGCACTTATATATTTGTATATGTACAAATATAATTATATATGTATATATGTATATTTAATTAAATATAATATATATAATATATATGTATATATGTTTTTTAAACATATGTATATGTATATTTATATGTATATATATTTAAATAAATATATATGTATATAGTATATGTATTTATATTTTACATAAACATTTATATATTTAAGTGTATATATATATTATATTATGTACATAAATATGTGTATATTTATATCTATAGATAATTATATATATACCTATATATATATTTATATTTATATTTACATATAATTTTATGTATATTATATATATTTAAATATATGAGAATATATTTAAATATATGTATATATATATATTACTATATGTTTATATAAATATTATTTATATACATTTATATATATATCTTTATTTATACATATATTTATATAATATTATGAATATAATATAATATAAATATATATAATGGTGCAAATTTGTCTAAGTGATCACTACAGGGGAAGCATCATCACTGATGAAGCGCAAACTTTGACTAAGTCAAAGTTTGCGCCTCAACCTTCCTTTAAACACTTAGAAAATTTCTAAGTCACCACTATCACACTAAGGATGAGTGTTTGGCGCAAAGTTTGACTGAAGGGAATGGCGCCACCTTTGACCAAAGTCAAAGGCGCAACCTTTGACTTTGTCAAACTTGGCGCTAACAATTCTCCTGAATTGTTTTTCTAAGTAAGAAAATCCACTGGGCACAGAGGAGAGTCTCCTGGAGCGCAAACTTTGACTAAGTCAAAGTTTGCGCCTCCAACCATTATCTCTAGGCGCAACTTTGAAGAGCTGTGGAAAATTCTAAGTTGATCAACACTGTGGAGCACTGTATAAGCGCAACTGTTGACTGAAGTGGCGCAAAGTTTGACTTCTGTAAAGGTGGAATGTATTTGAGGCGCAACTTTGATTTATATATATATATATACTCATATATATGTATATGTAAGTTGCGCCACCCCTTGGTATTTTCTGAGTTAGATTTATTTTTATAAATCGAATCCGTCCAGGACGAACTCAAGTCGTCCAGGACGAACTCGTTAACCATGGTTAGTTTATGAAAGCCTATAAATATGTGATTGTGGTTCTCACAATTAACATCATCCTTCGGGATGGATGACCAAGTGCTTTGCACAAACTCTCTCAAATATACACACACCCTAGCCTAGTTTTGTACCATAAATATTTGTAGTGGATAGGGCTTGTAATATTTAGAGGAGTGGTCATTGTAGCCAACCTTCGGGTTTGGATTTGTAGCACCTTCGAGGTATTTATCAATATACAGATATACCTTGGAAAATATTGTGTGTTGGTTTAATATTTTCATATCCTCAGAAACCGACCCAATAAATATCCGGAACACGAAACCCATTACAGGACTGCAATTTATTTATCCGCAAGATTCGAAAGAATTTTAAATTGTAGTGAGTATCGTATTCAACCCCCCCTTCTACGATACTTTGGACCTAACATTTTTTTTAAAAAATAATATTTATTAATCACCACCACTTCACCAAAGATAGATATAATTAGATTTATAAATTAGATATTATAATTATAACTTATAAGATATATATTAAATATATATTATATAGATAAAAATTAATTTTATATATTGTTTGGACTATTGGGTATATTCGGTCCTGACTAAAATATTTTTTAACGGACCGGACCGAACCGAATTTTATTCGGTCTATTCGGTCCGGACCGAATAGACCAAATTTTCAGAAAATTAGGACCGAACCAAACCGAATTCGCACCGTTCGGTTCTGTTCTTCGGTTCTGCTCACCCCTAACTTGGATAAATGTGTTACTTATGTATCACATTTTTTTGGTTCACATCTTGTCAAAAAAATTATTTATCTTTTTAAAAATATAAGAACTTGTAAAGAAAATTATAAAGCTAATTATAATCAGTTTTATAAGACAAAAGAAAACTAAGAAATTACAAGTCCAAAAAAAACATTGATATTATAAATTGCTGGTGAAGCTGGCGACATAGACTTCTGGTTTCATGCATCTGCTTCAAAATTGGTAAGATTCTCCCACGAGTCAGCAAGAAATGCTTCCACCTCTTCTTTCTGACTCATTTCCCTTCTCGGATTTGGCTGGGTGCAAGGTTTATCATATATATTATGCAGTATGTATATATACTACTATATATAAGTATGTTTATGTTAGAGCATGTAACTTACAACAATGTTGAGAGGGGCCTGTGATGAACTTGGTTCCTTGGAATTCTTTGAAACAAAGCCATATCTAATGTACTGATAGACCTCCTTCTTTGAACGAAGCTGCCTTCGGAAGATGTGGTGTTTATAGAACTAGCAAAGAGATTGAACCATATGTTTTTACCACTCATTCGAATACATAAGCAACAATAAACTTACAATTACATATATTTTGGGGGGAAAGGTGATGGGGTTAATTGGATAGCTAATACTATCTGAAGTGAGAAAGTGGAAGGACAACGATGTCATTTAATCACAAATATATAGTAAAAATAAGGTATTGGTCGGAAATATATAGTAAAAATAAGGTATTGGTCGGAATATACCATCTCTGTTCTTCCACTAGCTCGTTTACGGGTCGTAATTGTCCATCCTTTTAACCTGAATGAAACTGGGATCCAGGTGTTCTTATATTTTGCAAAACCAGGAGAAGATATGGATACCTATGTCCGATTAGGATTTGTACTAGAATTAGTAGAATGATGTGTATAAGAAAAACTAAGACACTCTGCAATTTACTGCATAAGTGACCTCATCCCTATCAATACATCTATAAGAAAAACTAAGCTAGACAGTAGCATGTACAAGATAACTCACCTCATCCCTCTCTTCAATTTCTTTAACATCATTTGCTAAAAGTTTGTAATAACCCTTTGATGTGCTGATCTTCTCAGTTGGTACTTTTGAAGCTTGAATTGTTTCACCTTCCTGTTCCATCATTAAAAGGTATATATAAATACACACAGAGATACATACATACATTAATTTATATGTATATATATATATATATATATTATTGGACCTATAAAATTGTTTAAAACTTGGATATAAAAACAAAAGTACATAATTATACCAAAAAAAACAGATCTAAAAATTAAAACTATGAACTATTAATAATTTAATCTAGTTGCATTCCGTTAATAAATGCTTTTTCAAGACCAATAAAATAATAATGCTTTTATGAATTTGCATATGTTTTTTTTACAAACCAAATCCAGTAACTTGTGCATAATCTTCTCTTTGCGATCATGAGCATCATTATCATGAGTGTCCATTGCTCGGTCATGATTGTGATCATGTTCATTGTGCACACACGTAAAATTTAAATTATAAACTCATATAATAACTTGGTATTGTATTGTAATCACATACATGTGGCCAATATAGATCTCGAAATAAATTCAAAAGAGAATCACATTTATTCACCTCATGTGGTTTAAACATTGCTAGTTGAGTGTGAGGAAGGATTTCTTCCACCGATTTTTCTTTAAGATGTGAGGAAGAAGCCATAGCTAGAAAGAGAGTACAAGCACAAGTTTGATGAAGAGTGGTTAATAGCCTATTCTTTAATTATATACTCGGCCAAAAGATAAGATTATAGTAAAAGTTGTTGACTCTCCATGTTATCTACAAATTGCAACCAGCTGAAAGGCATTTAATACTATATCTCTTTTCTAATCTTACAATCTCTAAAGATTACTAGACATGTGCATTAATAGGCATTTATTATGAGGTTCAACTAGAAAAAAAAGGAGTTAAAAAGGAGTAACGCCCATACCAAATCACCTATGTTTACGAGAGGTATTTTGAGCAAAGTTGTCTTAACTCGAGAATATTAAGTATCATATTCTCATTTCGAGTTAACATATTCCTCAAAATCATACCTAGTGATGGAATAGACTGATAACTTATTTACTGACCGAACTGCTAAATTATCATCACCCACCCCTAATATGACATCCTCCTCCCCAAACTTAACTCCTCCCCAAGCCGAACCTAAATCCGGCGTCATGCATTATATGAACATGCCTTAAACAAGATCCACGCATGCCCAAGAGCCTACACAGCTAGGCTCCATCTCAGTTCCACGAGACCCCCCACATAATCAATTGTTTGTCCCATCCATGCGGCAACAAGGCCCATCTTGGGGTCTATGCTCGGGCCACACTACCCTTCCCATTCCTTTTATGTTTAGTTTGTATATATTTGGTTTCTATTTAATTGAGTGGTATATATATATGAGAGAAAGAGAGAGTTAAGTTTCCTGGAGTCCTCATTTCAATAGAGTCTTGGAGTCCTCATTATTCGAAATTGAAAAAAATATAATCTAGTTATTTAAAAAAAAATTGGCTGTAAAATATTTTTAAACATTCGACAATCTAATGAAAGATATGTTCTACAACGTAATCAACATGCATAACAATTGCTTTTTTAAATCACACTGACGCTAGTATCACAATTATGCACACATGGTAAATCATAAATATTGTAATAATTGCTACAATTCTAATAATTAAGACAAACAAGTTTATATATACATTAATAACGAATAAAAAGTTACTTGATGAGTTTTGAATATCACATTTGAAAAGTATGAACTTGTGGGTGTGATAGAAGCAAAATATGGAAAATGAGGCTAGGGTTTGTACAAGAAGAAAGTAAAGAGACGTCTAGTGTAAAAGGAAAGCGCCCTCAGGGGCGGATGTACAGTGTGTCCTAGTGTGTCACGTGACACGCCATTATTTAAAAAAAAAGTTTATATGTATATGCAGTATATGTTTCATGTCTGTGCAGACAACCTGGTTTTGTGTCATTCAATGCTTCTATTAGGCTCGAGTGCTCTTCTCTCCAAACTTCACACATTCATCTTTTAAATTCGAAACCTATCTATTCACCTTTGAAACTCCACACATTACACATACATCTTCGAATTTGTCTTGCTAATTTTTGGGTTTCTCAAATTTGAAAAAATATGCAATTTGACAAAGAAAAAGTTGAGCTTACGAGGTGTTTGTGAAAATGTCGCAGAGAATTATTTGATAAAATTCATTATTATTCTTGTTTATTGTGTGGTGACGAAATGAAAATGTCGAATACATGAGATATATCGAGCTTGTGACACATCATATATAAAATCCTGTATCCGCCACTGAGCGTGCTAGGTTTTGATTAATTAGGCTGCTAATTTCGCCTGAGATGGTCAAATATATGTGTGTGTGTGTGTGTATTCGACAACTTCGATTATATTAAATCGAATATATATATATAGCAACTCGATCAATCGACAAAATTAACTGCAATGACATCCAGTCGAAATTATATAATCAAGCATATTTAATTTGGTTGAAAAACAATTTTGTGCTAGATTTTTCCCCCAACCAAAAGGCGGCAAAATTTCGGCCGTCAAATTATTTACGACTGGGAACGTAGGCTGGAAAACTCCCGCTCAAACCTTGGAGGGTACAAAAATGATGGGGAACGTAGGCGCGGGATAAAAGTTATAAATTATGACCGTGTTCAGTTGAAAATATATGCAGAGACGATATTAAAAAAACTTTGCCCTAAAATCTAACAAATCCATCCAAAATAAATAACATGGCTCAAAATCAAAATGAACACAATGGCTTAAAATCAACATAACATGGCTCAGATGAAAATAAACACTATAGATCAAATCAAAATCAAAATCATGGTCCGAAATAAAAAAAATGAACAACATTAATCAAAATCCAATTTTTCCACCAAAAATGTGACAAAATCAAAAACACCTAAAACTAATCAAAATAAGGGAAATTTCATAATTATAATAAATTAGCCTTTTGTCGTTAATGTTGTTGGACATATTCTTGAATCATGTTCATAAGTGTTTATTACTACAACCATGTTCGTTTCCGTATATATTTTTTTAATCTCTGAAGATATTTTATTTATGGAATGAACAACTATGATTAATACCTTTATATATCTCAATATTTTTAATTAGTATTTCTAGTTTTAATAAGTATAAGAACTAACAACAATACATTATACTCTCGTACAAATTTTAAGATCTTCTATTTTTATAAAATTCTTTATAATAAATCCAAAATTGTCTATAATTTATATTCAAATTATTTTAAATGGGCCTAAAAGTGCAAAAATATTAACAAAATGATATACATACGTACGTACATACTACATACATACATACATATATTCATATATATATATATATATATATATAGAGAGAGTGTGTGTCTAGTAGGGAACATCTATATATACATATACAATTCGTATATGAATCTCATTATTCATCAAATATATAATTAGTAAATCAAAAAATAAAGTTTAATTATTTTTCTTCCAAAAAACGTTGAAAATTAATCATAATATAAAAACTAGTTCTAAAGTAGAACCATATTCTTCCAAGTTGGTTGTAAATATAATTTAAAAAACAAATTTTGTACGTACTTAGATGGAGTCACACTTTATAGAATACTCATCATAATAGACAAACTTGTTCTACAATAAAAGCACATTCATCCAAAGTATTTCTATACATGAACAAAATGTTAAAATCAAATTCTTTTTAGTTTAAATTATTAGTGCATGTTATATTTAATTGTCTGCCAAATTATGAATAATTTTAAAATTATTAATTACATGTTAAATTTTAAAGTAGAATCAACTGAATCTCTATGGGACTCATGTGGTTCTCTTTAGAATAATAACACACACACACACATATATATATATATGTAAATCAGTACACACACACATATATATATGTAAATCTTTATATTGAATGTATATAATTATTTCGATGGAATTTTATTTTTGTAATAATAAATGGCTTCGATGAGGGGTGAGCATTCAGTCGGTTCGGTCCAAAACCGGACCAAACCGAATGGACCGAAAATGGAAATTTTATTTTTTTTCCCGGGCCGAATCCGGCCCAAAACAACCGAAATTATTTTAAAAACTAAAATTTATATTATAAAAGAATTAAATTCATTATTTTTTAAAAAAAATAATATTTATTAATCACCACCACTTCACCAAAGATAGATATAATTAGATTTATAAATTAGATATTATAATTATAACTTATAAGATATATATTAAATATATATTATATAGATAAAAATTAATTTTATATATTGTTTGGACTATTGGGTATATTCGGTCCTGACTAAAATATTTTTTAACGGACCGGACCGAACCGAATTTTATTCGGTCTATTCGGTCCGGACCGAATAGACCAAATTTTCAGAAAATTAGGACCGAACCAAACCGAATTCGCACCGTTCGGTTCTGTTCTTCGGTTCTGCTCACCCCTAACTTGGATAAATGTGTTACTTATGTATCACATTTTTTTGGTTCACATCTTGTCAAAAAAAATTATTTATCTTTTTAAAAATATAAGAACTTGTAAAGAAAATTATAAAGCTAATTATAATCAGTTTTATAAGACAAAAGAAAACTAAGAAATTACAAGTCCAAAAAAAACATTGATATTATAAATTGCTGGTGAAGCTGGCGACATAGACTTCTGGTTTCATGCATCTGCTTCAAAATTGGTAAGATTCTCCCACGAGTCAGCAAGAAATGCTTCCACCTCTTCTTTCTGACTCATTTCCCTTCTCGGATTTGGCTGGGTGCAAGGTTTATCATATATATTATGCAGTATGTATATATACTACTATATATAAGTATGTTTATGTTAGAGCATGTAACTTACAACAATGTTGAGAGGGGCCTGTGATGAACTTGGTTCCTTGGAATTCTTTGAAACAAAGCCATATCTAATGTACTGATAGACCTCCTTCTTTGAACGAAGCTGCCTTCGGAAGATGTGGTGTTTATAGAACTAACAAAGAGATTGAACCATATGTTTTTACCACTCATTCGAATACATAAGCAACAATAAACTTACAATTACATATATTTTGGGGGGGGGGGGGGAAGGTGATGGGGTTATTTGGATAGCTAATACTATCTGAAGAGAGAAAGTGGAAGGACAACGATGTCATTTAATCACAAATATATAGTAAAAATAAGGTATTGGTCGGAATATACCATCTCTGTTCTTCCACTAGCTCGTTTACGGGTCGTAATTGTCCATCCTTTTAACCTGAATGAAACTGGGATCCAGGTGTTCTTATATTTTGCAAAACCAGGAGAAGCTATGAATACCTATGTCCGATTAGGATTTGTACTAGAATTAGTAGAAAGATGTGTATAAGAAAAACTAAGACACTCTGCAATTTACTGCATAAGTGACCTCATCCCTATCAATACATCTATAAGAAAAACTAAGCTATACAGTAGCATGTACAAGATAACTCACCTCATCCCTCTCTTCAATTTCTTTAACATCATTTGCTAAAAGTTTGTAATAACCCTTTGATGTGCTGATCTTCTCAGTTGGTACTTTTGAAGCTTGAATTGTTTCACCTTCCTGTTCCATCATTAAAAGGTATATATAAATACACACAGAGATACATACATACATTAATTTATATGTATATTTATATATAATATTGGACCTATAAAATTGGTTAAAACTTGGATATAAAAACAAAAGTACATAATTATACCAAAAAAAACAGATCTAAAAATTAAAACTATGAACTATTAATAATTTAATCTAGTTGCATTAGGTTAATAAATGCTTTTTCAAGACCAATAAAATAATAATGCTTTTATGAATTTGCATATGTTTTTTTTACAAACCAAATCCAGTAACTTGTGCATAATCTTCTCTTTGCGATCATGAGCATCATTATCATGAGTGTCCATTGCTCGGTCATGATTGTGATCATGTTCATTGTGCACACACGTAAAATTTAAATTATAAACTCATATAATAACTTGGTATTGTATTGTAATCACATACATGTGGCCAATATAGATCTCGAATTAAATTCAAAAGAGAATCACATTTATTCACCTCATGTGGTTTAAACATTGCTAGTTGAGTGTGAGGAAGGATTTCTTCCACCGATTTTTCTTTAAGATGTGAGGAAGAAGCCATAGCTAGAAAGAGAGTACAAGCACAAGTTTGATGAAGAGTGGTTAATAGCCTACTCTTTAATTATATACTCGGCCAAAAGATAAGATTATAGTAAAAGTTGTTGACTCTCCATGTTATCTACAAATTACAACCAGCTGAAAGGCATTTAATACTATATCTCTTTCTAATCTTACAATCTCTAAAGATCTACTAGACATGTGCATTAATAGGCATTTATTATGAGGTTCAACTAGAAAAAAAAGGAGTTAAAAAGGAGTAACTCCCATACCAAATCACCTATGTATACGGGAGGTATTTTGAGCAAAGTTGTCTTAACTCGAGAATATTAAGTATCATATTCTCATTTCGAGTTAACATATTCCTCAAAATCATACCTAGTGATGGAATAGACTGATTACTTATTTACTGACCGAACTGCTGAATTATCATCACCCACCCCTAATATGACATCCTCCTGCCCAAACTTAACTCCTCCCCAAACCCGAACCTAAATCCGGCGTCATGCATTATATGAACATGCCTTAAACAAGATCCACGCATGCCCAAGAGCCTACACCAGCTAGGCTCCATCTCAGTTCCACGGGACCCCCCACCCAATCAATTGTTTGGCCCATCCATGCGGCAACAAGGCCCATCTTGGGGTCTATGCTCGGGCCACACTAACCTTCCCTTTCCCTTTATGTTTAGTTTGTATATAATTGGTTTCTATTTAATTGAGTGATATATATATGAGAGAAAGAGAGAGTTAAGTTTCCTGGAGTCCTCATTTCAGTAGAGTCTTGGAGTCCTCATTATTAGAAATTGGAAAAAATATAATCTAGTTATTTTAAAAAAATTGGTTGTAAAATATTTTTAAACATTCGACAATCTAATGAAAGATATGTTCTACAACGTAATCAACATGCATAACAATTGCTTTTTTAAATCACACTGACGCTAGTATCACAATTATGCACACATGGTAAATCATAAATATTGTAATAATTGCTACAATTCTAATAATTAAGACAAACAAGTTTATATATACATTAATAATGAATAAAAAGTTACTTGATGAGTTTTGAAGATCACATTTGAAAAGTATGAACTTGTGGGTGTGATAGAAGCAAAATATGGAAAATGAGGCTAGGTTTTGTACAAGAAGAAAGTAAAGAGATGTCTAGTGTAAAAGGAAAGCGCGCTCAGGGGCAGATGTACAGTGTGTCCTAGTGTGTCACGTGACACGCCATTATTTAAAAAAAAGTTTATATGTATATGCAGTATATGTTTCATGTCTGTGCAGACAACCTGATTTTGTGTTTCGGCTCGAGTGCTCTTCTCTCCAAACTTCACACATTCATCTTCTAAATTTGAAACCTATCTATTCACCTTTGAAACTCCACACATTACACATACATCTTCGAATTTGTCTTGCTAATTTTTGGGTTTCTCAAATTTGAAAAAATATGCAATTTGACAAAGAAAAAGTTGAGCTACGAGGTGTTTGTGAAAATGTCGCAGAGAATTATTTGATAAAATTCATTATTATTCTTGTTTATTGCGTGGTGACGAAATGAAAATGTCGAATACACGAGATATATCGAGCTTGTGACACACCATATATAAAATCCTGTATCCGCCACTGAGCGCCCTATGTTTTGATTAATTAGGCGGCTAATTTCGCCTGAGATGGTCAAATATGTGTGTGTGTGTGTATTCGACAACTTCGACCATATTAAATCGAATATATATATAGCGACTCGATCAATCGACAAAATTAACTGCAATGACATCCAATCGAAATTATATAATCAAGCATATTTAATTTGGTTGAAAAACAATTTTGTGCTAGATTTTTCCCCCAACCAAAAGGCGGCAAAATTTCGGCCGTCAAATTATTTACGACTGGGAACGTAGGCTGGAAAACTCCCGCTCAAACCTTGGAGGGTACAAAAATGATGGGGAACGTAGGCGCGGGATAAAAGTTATAAATTATGACCGTGTGCAGTTGAAAATATATGCAGAGACGATATTTAAAAAATTTGCCCTAAAATCTAACAAATCCATCCAAAATAAATAACATGGCTCAAAATCAAAATGAACACAATGGCTTAAAATCAACATAACATGGCTCAGATGAAAATAAACACTATAGATCAAATCAAAATCAAAATCATGGTCCGAAATAAAAAAATGAACAACATTAATCAAAATCCAAATTTTACACCAAAAATGTGACAAAATCAAAAACACCTAAAACTAATCAAAATAAGGGAAATTCCATAATTATAATAAATTAGCCTTTTGTCGTTAATGCTGTTGGACATATTCCTGAATCATGTTCGTAAGTGTTTATTACTACAACCATGTTCGTTTCCGTATATATTTTTTTTAATCTCTGAAGATATTTTATTTATGGAATGAACAACTATGATTAATACCTTTATATATCTCAAAACTTTTAATTAGTATTTCTAGTTTTAATAAGTATAAGAACTAACAACAATACATTATACTCTCGTACAAATTTTAAGATCTTCTATTTTTATAAAATTCTTTATAATAAATCCAAAATTGTCAATAATTTATATTCAAATTATTTTAAATGGGCCTAAAAGTGCAAAAATATTAACAAAATGATATACATACGTACGGAAATACTACATACATACATACGTACATACATACATACATTCATATATATATATATATATATAGAGAGACAGTGTGTGTCTAGTAGGGAACATCTATATATACATATACAATTCATATATGAATCTCATTATTCATCAAATATATAATTAGTTAATCAAAAAATAAAGTTTAATTATTTTTCTTCCAAAAAACGTTGAAAATTAATCATAATATAAAAACTAGTTCTAAAGTAGAACCATATTCTTCCAAGTTGGTTGTAAATATAATTTAAAAAACCAATTTTGTACGTACTTAGATGGAGTCACACTTTATAGAATACTCATCATAATAGACAAACTTGTTCTACAATAAAAGCACATTCATCCAAAGTATTTCTATACATGAACAAAATGTTAAAATCAAATTCTTTTTAGTTTAAATTATTATTGCATGTTATATTTAATTGTCTGCCAAATTATAATAAATGGCTTCGATGAGGGGTGAGCATTCAGTCGATTCGGTCCAAAACCGGACCAAACCGAATGGACCGAAAATGGAAATTTCATTTTTTTTTCCCGGGCCGAATCCGGCCCAAAACAACCGAAATTATTTTGAAAACTAAAATTTATATTATAAAAGAATTAAATTCATTATTTTTTTAAAAAAATAATATTTATTAATCACCACCACTTCACCAAAGATAGATATAATTAGATTTATAAATTAGATATTATAATTATAACTTATAAGATATATATTAAATATATATTATATAGATAAAAATTAATTTTATATATTGTTTGGACTATTGGGTATATTCGGTCCTGACTAAAATATTTTTTAACGGACCGGACCGAACCGAATTTTATTCGGTCTATTCGGTCCGGACCGAATAGACCAAATTTTCAGAAAATTAGGACCGAACCAAACCGAATTCGCACCGTTCTGTTCTTCGGTTCTGCTCACCCCTAACTTGGATAAATGTGTTACTTATGTATCACATTTTTTTGGTTCACATCTTGTCAAAAAAAATTATTTATCTTTTTAAAAATATAAGAACTTGTAAAGAAAATTATAAAGCTAATTATAATCAGTTTTATAAGACAAAAGAAAACTAAGAAATTACAAGTCCAAAAAAAACATTGATATTATAAATTGCTGGTGAAGCTGGCGACATAGACTTCTGGTTTCATGCATCTGCTTCAAAATTGGTAAGATTCTCCCACGAGTCAGCAAGAAATGCTTCCACCACTTCTTTCTGACTCATTTCCCTTCTCGGATTTGGCTGGGTGCAAGGTTTATCATATATATTATGCGGTATGTATATATACTACTATATATAAGTATGTTTATGTTAGAGCATGTAACTTACAACAATGTTGAGAGGGGCCTGTGATGAACTTGGTTCCTTGGAATTCTTTGAAACAAAGCCATATCTAATGTACTGATAGACCTCCTTCTTTGAACGAATCTGCCTTCGGAAGATGTGGTGTTTATAGAACTAACAAGGAGATTGAACCATATGTTTTTACCACTCATTCGAATACATAAGCAACAATAAACTTACAATTACATATATTTTGGGGGGAAAGGTGATGGGGTTAATTGGATAGCTAATACTATCTGAAGAGAGAAAGTGGAAGGACAACGATGTCATTTAATCACAAATATATAGTAAAAATAAGGTATTGGTAGGAAATATATAGTAAAAATAAGGTATTGGTCGGAATATACCATCTCTGTTCTTCCACTAGCTCGTTTACGGGTCGTAATTGTCCATCCTTTTAACCTGAATGAAACTGGGATCCAGGTGTTCTTATATTTTGCAAAACCAGGAGAAGATATGGATACCTATGTCCGATTAGGATTTGTACTAGAATTAGTAGAAAGATGTGTATAAGAAAAACTAAGACACTCTGCAATTTACTGCATAAGTGACCTCATCCCTATCAATACATCTATAAGAAAAACTAAGCTATATAGTAGCATGTACAAGATAACTCACCTCATCCCTCTCTTCAATTTCTTTAACATCATTTGCTAAAAGTTTGTAATAACCCTTTGATGTGCTGATCTTCTCAGTTGGTACTTTTGAAGCTTGAATTGTTTCACCTTCCTGTTCCATCATTAAAAGGTATATATAAATACACACAGAGATACATACATACATTAATTTATAGGTATATTTATATATATTATTGGACCTATAAAATTGTTTAAAACTTGGATATAAAAACAAAAGTACATAATTATACCAAAAAAACAGATCTAAAAATTAAAATTATGAACTATTAATAATTTAATCTAGTTGCATTCAGTTAATAAATGCTTTTTCAAGACCAATAAAATAATAATGCTTTTATGAATTTGCATATGTTTTTTTTACAAACCAAATCCAGTAACTTGTGCATAATCTTCTCTTTGCGATCATGAGCATCATTATCATGAGTGTCCATTGCTCGGTCATGATTGTGATCATGTTCATTGTGCACACACGTAAAATTTAAATTATAAACTCATATAATAACTTGGTATTGTATTGTAATCACATACATGTGGCCAATATAGATCTCGAAATAAATTCAAAAGAGAATCACATTTATTCACCTCATGTGGTTTAAACATTGCTAGTTGAGTGTGAGGAAGGATTTCTTCCACCGATTTTTCTTTAAGATGTGAGGAAGAAGCCATAGCTAGAAAGAGAGTACAAGCACAAGTTTGAGAAAGAGTGGTTAATAGCCTATTCTTTAATTATATACTCGGCCAAAAGATAAGATTATAGTAAAAGTTGTTGACTCTCCATGTTATCTACAAATTGCAACCAGCTGAAAGGCATTTAATACTATATCTCTTTCTAATCTTACAATCTCTAAAGATCTACTAGACATGTGCATTAATAGGCATTTATTATGAGGTTCAACTAGAAAAAAAGGAGTTAAAAAGGAGTAACTCCCATACCAAATCACCTATGTATACGGGAGGTATTTTGAGCAAAGTTGTCTTAACTCGAGAATATTAAGTATCATATTCTCATTTCGAGTTAACATATTCCTCAAAATCATACCTAGTGATAGAATAGACTGATTACTTATTTACTGACCGAACTGCTGAATTATCATCACCCACCCCTAATATGACATCCTCCTCCCCAAACTTAACTCCTCCCCAAGCCGAACCTAAATCCGGCGTCATGCATTATATGAACATGCCTTAAACAAGATCCACGCATGCCCAAGAGCCTACACCAGCTAGGCTCCATCTCAGTTCCACGGGACCCCCCACATAATCAATTGTTTGTCCCATCCATGCGGCAACAAGGCCCATCTTGGGGTCTATGCTCGGGCCACACTACACTTCCCATTCCTTTTATGTTTAGTTTGTATATAATTGGTTTCTATTTAATTTAGTGGTATATATATATGAGAGAAAGAGAGAGTTAAGTTTCCTGGAGTCCTCATTTCAGTAGAGTCTTGGAGTCCTCATTATTCGAAATTGGAAAAAATATAATCTAGTTATTTAAAAAAAATTGGTTGTTTAAAATATTTTTAAACATTCGACAATCTAATGAAAGATATGTTCTACAACGTAATCAACATGCATAACAATTGCTTTTTTAAATCACACTGACGCTAGTATCACAATTATGCACACATGGTAAATCATAAATATTGTAATAATTGCTACAATTCTAATAATTAAGACAAACAAGTTTATATATACATTAATAACGAATAAAAAGTTACTTGATGAGTTTTGAATATCACATTTGAAAAGAATGAACTTGTGGGTGTGATAGAAGCAAAATATGGAAAATGAGGCTAGGTTTTGTACAAGAAGAAAGTAAAGAGACGTCTAGTGTAAAAGGAAAGCGCACTCAGGGGCGGATGTACAGTGTGTCCTAGTGTGTCACGTGACACGCCATTATTTAAAAAAAAAAAAAAAGTTTATATGTATATGCAGTATATGTTTCATGTCTGTGCAGACAACCTGGTTTTGTGTTTCGGCTCGAGTGCTCTTCTCTCCAAACTTCACACATTCATCTTCTAAATTTGAAACCTATATATTCACCTTTGAAACTCCACACATTACACATACATCTTCGAATTTGTCTTGCTAATTTTTGGGTTCCTCAAATTTGAAAAAATATGCAATTTGACAAAGAAAAAGTTGAGCTACGAGGTGTTTGTGAAAATGTCGCAGAGAATTATTTGATAAAATTCATTATTATTCGTGTTTATTGCGTGGTGACGAAATGAAAATGTCGAATACACGAGACATATCGAGCTTGTGACACACCATATATAAAATCCTGTATCCGCCACTGAGCGCCCTATGTTTTGATTAATTAGGCGGCTAATTTCGCCTGAGATGGTCAAATATGTGTGTGTGTGTGTGTATTCGACAACTTCGACCATATTAAATCAAATATATATATATATAGCGACTCGATCAATCGACAAAATTAACTGCAATGACATCCCGTCGAAATTATATAATCAAGCATATTTAATTTGGTTGGAAAACAATTTTGTGCTAGATTTTTCCCCCAACCAAAAGGCGGCAAAATTTCGGCCGTCAAATTATTTACGACTGGGAACGTAGGCTGGAAAACTCGCGCTCAAACCTTGGAGGGTACAAAAATGATGGGGAACGTAGGCGCGGGATAAAAGTTATAAATTCTGACCATGTTCAGTTGAAAATATATGCAGAGACGATATTTAAAAAACTTTGCCCTAAAATCTAACAAATCCATCCAAAATAAATAACATGGCTCAAAATCAAAATGAACACAATGGCTTAAAATCAACATAACATGGCTCAGATGAAAATAAACACTATAGATCAAATCAAAATCAAAATCATGGTCCGAAATAAAAAAATGAACAACATTAATCAAAATCCAATTTTTACACCAAAAATGTGACAAAATCAAAAACACCTAAAACTAATCAAAATAAGGGAAATTCCATAATTATAATAAATTAGCCTTTTGTCGTTAATGTTGTTGGACATATTCTTGAATCATGTTCATAAGTGTTTATTACTACAACCATGTTCGTTTCCGTATATATTTTTTTAATCTCTGAAGATATTTTATTTATGGAATGAACAACTATGATTAATACCTTTATATGTCTCAATATTTTTAATTAGTATTTCTAGTTTTAATAAGTATAAGAACTAACAACAATACATATACAATTCATATATGAATCTCATTATTCATCAAATATATAATTAGTAAATCAAAAATAAAGTTTAATTATTTTTCTTCCAAAAAACGTTGAAAATTAATCATAAAATAAAAACTAGTTCTAAAGTAGAACCATATTCTTCCAAGTTGGTTGTAAATATAATTTAAAAAACCAATTTTGTACGTACTTAGATGGAGTCACACTTTATAGAATACTCATCATAATAGACAAACTTGTTCTACAATAAAAGCACATTCATCCAAAGTATTTCTATACATGAACAAAATGTTAAAATCAAATTCTTTTTAGTTTAAATTATTATTGCATGTTATATTTAATTGTCTGCCAAATTATGAATAATTTTAAAATTATTAATTACATGTTAAATTTTAAAGTAGAATCAACTGAATCTCTATGGGACTCCTGTGGTTCTCTTTAGAATAATAACAGACACACACACACACATATATATATATATATATATATATATATGTAAATCAGTACACACACATATATATGTAAATCTTTATATTGAATGTATATAATTATTTCGATGGAATTTTATTTTTGTAATAATAAATGGCTTCGATGAGGGGTGAGCATTCAGTCGGTTCGGTCCACCGAATGGACCGAAAATGGAAATTTCATTTTTTTTTCCCGGGCCGAATCCGGCCCAAAACAACCGAAATTATTTTAAAAACTAAAATTTATATTATAAAAGAATTAAATTCATTATTTTTTTAAAAAAATAATATTTATTAATCACCACCACTTCACCAAAGATAGATATAATTAGATTTATAAATTAGATATTATAATTATAACTTATAAGATATATATTAAATATATATTATATAGATAAAAATTAATTTTATATATTGTTTGGACTATTGGGTATATTCGGTCCTGACTAAAATATTTTTTAAAGGACCGGACCGAACCGAATTTTATTCGGTCTATTCGGTCCGGACCGAATGGACCAAATTTTCAGAAAATTAGGACCGAACCGAACCGAATTCGCACGTTCGGTTCTGTTCTTCGGTTCTGCTCACCCCTAACTTGGATAAATGTGTTACTTATGTATCACATTTTTTTGGTTCACATCTTGTCAAAAAAAATTATTTATCTTTTTAAAAATAAAAGAACTTGTAAAGAAAATTATAAAGCTAATTATAATCAGTTTTATAAGACAAAAGAAAACTAAGAAATTACAAGTCCAAAAAAAACATTGATATTATAAATTGCTGGTGAAGCTGGCGACATAGACTTCTGGTTTCATGCATCTGCTTCAAAATTGGTAAGATTCTCCCACGAGTCAGCAAGAAATGCTTCCACCTCTTCTTTCTGACTCATTTCCCTTCTCGGAATTGGCTGGGTGCAAGGTTTATCATATATATTATGCAGTATGTATATATACTACTATATATAAGTATGGTTATGTTAGAGCATGTAACTTACAACAATGTTGAGAGGGGCCTGTGATGAACTTGGTTCCTTGGAATTCTTTGAAACAAAGCCATATCTAATGTACTGATAGACCTCCTTCTTTGAACGAAGCTGCCTTCGGAAGATGTGGTGTTTATAGAACTAACAAGGAGATTGAACCATATGTTTTTAACACTCATTCGAATACATAAGCAACAATAAACTTACAATTACATATATTTTGGGGGAAAGGTGATGGGGTTAATTGGATAGCTAATACTATCTGAAGAGAGAAAGTGGAAGGACAACGATGTCATTTAATCACAAATATATAGTAAAAATAAGGTATTGGTCGGAATATACCATCTCTGTTCTTCCACTAGCTCGTTTACGGGTCGTAATTGTCCATCCTTTTAACCTGAATGAAACTGGGATCCAGGTGTTCTTATATTTTGCAAAACCAGGAGAAGCTATGAATACCTATGTCCGATTAGGATTTGTACTAGAATTAGTAGAAAGATGTGTATAAGAAAAACTAAGACACTCTGCAATTTACTGCATAAGTGACCTCATCCCTATCAATACATCTATAAGAAAAACTAAGCTATACAGTAGCATGTACAAGATAACTCACCTCATCCCTCTCTTCAATTTCTTTAACATCATTTGCTAAAAGTTTGTAATAACCCTTTGATGTGCTGATCTTCTCAGTTGGTACTTTTGAAGCTTGAATTGTTTCACCTTCCTGTTCCATCATTAAAAGGTATATATAAATACACATAGAGATACATACATACATTAATTTATATGTATATTTATATATAATATTGGACCTATAAAATTGTTTAAAACTTGGATATAAAAACAAAAGTACATAATTATACCAAAAAAAACAGATCTAAAAATTAAAACTATGAACTATTAATAATTTAATCTAGTTGCATTCAGTTAATAAATGCTTTTTCAAGACCAATAAAATAATAATGCTTTTATGAATTTGCATATGTTTTTTTTACAAACCAAATCCAGTAACTTGTGCATAATCTTCTCTTTGCGATCATGAGCATCATTATCATGAGTGTCCATTGCTCGGTCATGATTGTGATCATGTTCATTGTGCACACACGTAAAATTTAAATTATAAACTCATATAATAACTTGGTATTGTATTGTAATCACATACATGTGGCCAATATAGATCTCAAAATAAATTCAAAAGAGAATCACATTTATTCACCTCATGTGGTTTAAACATTGCTAGTTGAGTGTGAGGAAGGATTTCTTCCACCGATTTTTCTTTAAGATGTGAGGAAGAAGCCATAGCTAGAAAGAGAGTACAAGCACAAGTTGATGAAGAGTGGTTAATAGCCTATTCTTTAATTATATACTCGGCCAAAAGATAAGATTATAGTAAAAGTTGTTGACTCTCCATGTTATCTACAAATTGCAACCAGCTGAAAGGCATTTAATACTATATCTCTTTCTAATCTTACAATCTCTAAAGATCTACTAGACATGTGCATTAATAGGCATTTATTATGAGGTTCAACTAGAAAAAAAAGGAGTTAAAAAGGAGTAACTCCCATACCAATCACCTATGTATACGGGAGGTATTTTGAGCAAAGTTGTCTTAACTCGAGAATATTAAGTATCATATTCTCATTTCGAGTTAACATATTCCTCAAAATCATACCTAGTGATGGAATAGACTGATTACTTATTTACTGACCGAACTGCTGAATTATCATCACCCACCCCTAATATGACATCCTCCTGCCCAAACTTAACTCCTCCCCAAACCCGACCTAAATCCGGCGTCATGCATTATATGAACATGCCTTAAACAAGATCCACGCATGCCCAAGAGCCTACACCAGCTAGGCTCCATCTCAGTTCCACGGGACCCCCCACCCAATCAATTGTTTGGCCCATCCATGCGGCAACAAGGCCCATCTTGGGTCTATGCTCCGGCCACACTACCCTTCCCTTCCCTTTATGTTTAGTTTGTATATAATTGGTTTCTATTTAATTGAGTGATATATATATATGAGAGAAAGAGAGAGTTAAGTTTCCTGGAGTCCTCATTTCCAGTAGAGTCTTTGGAGTCCTCATTATTAGAAATTGGAAAAAAATATAATCTAGTTATTTAAAAAAAAATTGGTTATAAAATATTTTTAAACATTCGACAATCTAATGAAAGATATGTTCTACAACGTAATCAACATGCATAACAATTGCTTTTTTAAATCACACTGACGCTAGTATCACAATTATGCACACATGGTAAATCATAAATATTGTAATAATTGCTACAATTCTAATAATTAAGACAAACAGTTTATATATACATTAATAACGAATAAAAAGTTACTTGATGAGTTTTGAAGATCACATTTGAAAAGTATGAACTTGTGGGTGTGATAGAAGCAAAAATATGGAAAATGAGGCTAGGTTTTGTACAAGAAGAAAGTAAAGAGATGTCTAGTGTAAAAGGAAAGCGGCGCTCAGGGGCGGATGTACAGTGTGTCCTAGTGTGTCACGTGACACGCCATTATTAAAAAAAAAAATTATATGTATATGCAGTATATGTTTCATGTCTGTGCAGACAACCTGGTTTTGTGTTTCGGCTCGAGTGCTCTTCTCTCCAAACTTCACACATTCATCTTCTAAATTTGAAACCTATCTATTCACCTTTGAAACTCCACACATTACACATACATCTTCGAATTTGTCTTGCTACTTTTTGGGTTTCTCAAATTTGAAAAAATATGCAATTTGACAAAGAAAAAGTTGAGCTACGAGGTGTTTGTGAAAATGTCGCAGAGATTATTTGATAAAATTCATTATTATTCTTGTTTATTGCGTGGTGACGAAATGAAAATGTCGAATACACGAGATATATCGAGCTTGTGACACACCATATATAAAATCCTGTATCCGCCACTGAGCGCCCTATGTTTTGATTAATTAGGCGGCTAATTTCGCCTGAGATGGTCAAATATGTGTGTGTGTGTGTGTATTCGACAACTTCGACCATATTAAATCGAATATATATATAGCGACTCGATCAATCGACAAAATTAACTGGAATGACATCCATTCGAAATTATATAATCAAGCATATTTAATTTGGTTGAAAAAACAATTTTGTGCTAGATTTTTCCCCCAACCAAAAGGCGGCAAATTTCGGCCGTCAAATTATTACGACTGGGAACGTAGGCTGGAAAACTCCCGCTCAAACCTGGAGGGTACAAAAATGATGGGGAACGTAGGCGCGGGATAAAGTTATAAATTATGACCGTGTGCAGTGAAAATATATGTAGAGACGATTATTTAAAAAACTTTGCCCTAAAATCTAACAAATCCATCCAAATAAATAACATGGCTCAAAATCAAAATGAACACAATGGCTTAAAATCAACATAACATGGCTCAGATGAAAATAAACACTATAGATCAAATCAAAAGTCAAAATCATGGTCCGAAATAAAAAAAATGAACAACATTAATCAAAATCCAATTTTTACACCAAAAATATGACAAAATCAAAAAACACCTAAAAACTAATCAAAATAAGGGAAATTCCATAATTATAATAAATTAGCCTTTTGTCGTTAATGTTGTTGGACATATTCTTGAATCATGTTCATAAGTGTTTATTACTACAACATGTTCGTTTCCGTATATATTTTTTTAATCTCTGAAGATATTTTATTTATGGAAATGAACAACTATGATTAATACCTTTATATATCTCAATACTTTTAATTAGTATTTCTAGTTTTAATAAGTATAAGACTAACAACAATACATTATACTCTCGTACAATTTAAGATCTTCTATTTTTTATAAAATTCTTTATAATAAATCCAAATTGTCTATAATTATATTCAAATTATTTTAAATGGCCTAAAAGTGCAAAAATATTAACAAAATGATATACATACGTACGTACATACATACATACATACATACATACATACATACATACATTCATATATATATATATATAGAGAGAGAGTGTGTCTAGTAGGGAACATCTATATATACATATACAATTCATATATGAATCTCATTATTCATCAAATATATAATTAGTAAATCAAAAAATAAAGTTTAATTATTTTTCTTCCAAAAAACGTTGAAAATTAATCATAATATAAAAACTAGTTCTAAAGTAGAACCATATTCTTCCAAGTTGGTTGTAAATATAATTTAAAAAACCAATTTTGTACGTACTTAGATGGAGTCACACTTTATAGAATACTCATCATAATAGACAAACTTGTTCTACAATAAAAGCACATTCATCCAAAGTATTTCTATACATGAACAAAATGTTAAAATCAAATTCTTTTTAGTTTAAATTATTAGTGCATGTTATATTTAATTGTCTGCCAAATTATGAATAATTTTAAAATTATTAATTACATGTTAAATTTTAAAGTAGAATCAACTGAATCTCTATGGGACTCATGTGGTTCTCTTTAGAATAATAACACACACACACACACACATATATATATATATATATATATAGTAAACACACACAATATATATGTAAATCTTTATATTGAATGTATAATTATTTCGATGGATTTTATTTTTGTAATAATAAATGGCTGGATGAGGGGTGAGCAGTCAGTCGGTTTCGGTTCCAAAACCTGACCAAACCGAATGGACCGAGAAATGGAAATTTCATTTTTTTTTCCCGGGCCGAATCCGGCCCAAACAATCGAAATTATTTAAAAACTAAAATTTATATTATAAAAGAATTAAATTCATTATTTTTTTAAAAAAAATAATATTTATTAATCACCACCACTTCACCAAAGATAGATATAATTTAGATTTATAAATTAGATATTATAATTATAACTTCTAGATATATATTAATATATATTATATAGATAAAAATTAATTTTATATATTGTTTGGACTATTGGGTATATTCGGTCCTGACTAAAATATTTTTTAACGGACCGGACCGAACCGAATTTTATTCGGTCTATTCGGTCCGGACCGAATAGACCAAATTTTCAGAAAATTAGGACCGAACCAAACCGAATTCACCCCTAACTTGGATAAATGTGTTACTTATGTATCACATTTTTTTGGTTCACATCTTGTCAAAAAAAATTATTTATCTTTTTAAAAATATAAGAACTTGTAAAGAAAATTATAAAGCTAATTATAATCAGTTTTATAAGACAAAAGAAAACTAAGAAATTACAAGTCCAAAAAAAACATTGATATTATAAATTGCTGGTGAAGCTGGCGACATAGACTTCTGGTTTCATGCATCTGCTTCAAAATTGGTAAGATTCTCCCACGAGTCAGCAAGAAATGCTTCCACCTCTTCTTTCTGACTCATTTCCCTTCTCGGATTTGGCTGGGTGCAAGGTTTATCATATATATTATGCAGTATGTATATATACTACTATATATAAGTATGTTTATGTTAGAGCATGTAACTTACAACAATGTTGAGAGGGGCCTGTGATGAACTTGGTTCCTTGGAATTCTTTGAAACAAAGCCATATCTAATGTACTGATAGACCTCTTCTTTGAACGAAGCTGCCTTCGGAAGATGTGGTGTTTATAGAACTACAAGGAGATTGAACCATATGTTTTTACCACTCATTCGAATACATAAGCAACAATAAACTTACAATTACATATATTTTGGGGGGAAAGGTGATGGGGTTAATTGGATAGCTAATACTATCTGAAGAGAGAAAGTGGAAGGACAACGATGTCATTTAATCACAAATATATAGTAAAAATAAGGTATTGGTCGGAATATACCATCTCTGTTCTTCCACTAGCTCGTTTACGGGTCGTAATTGTCCATCCTTTTAACCTGAATGAAACTGGGATCCAGGTGTTCTTATATTTTGCAAAACCAGGAGAAGCTATGAATACCTATGTCCGATTAGGATTTGTACTAGAATTAGTAGAAAGATGTGTATAAGAAAAACTAAGACACTCTGCAATTTACTGCATAAGTGACCTCATCCCTATCAATACATCTATAAGAAAAACTAAGCTATACAGTAGCATGTACAAGATAACTCACCTCATCCCTCTCTTCAATTTCTTTAACATCATTTGCTAAAAGTTTGTAATAACCCTTTGATGTGCTGATCTTCTCAGTTGGTACTTTTGAAGCTTGAATTGTTTCACCTTCCTGTTCCATCATTAAAAGGTATATATAAATACACACAGAGATACATACATACATTAATTTATATGTATATTTATATATATATTGGACCTATAAAATTGTTTAAAACTTGGATATAAAAACAAAAGTACATAATTATACCAAAAAAAACAGATCTAAAAATTAAAACTATGAACTATTAATAATTTAATCTAGTTGCATTCAGTTAATAAATGCTTTTTCAAGACCAATAAAATAATAATGCTTTTATGAATTTGCATATGTTTTTTTTACAAACCAAATCCAGTAACTTGTGCATAATCTTCTCTTTGCGATCATGAGCATCATTATCATGAGTGTCCATTGCTCGGTCATGATTGTGATCATGTTCATTGTGCACACACGTAAAATTTAAATTATAAACTCATATAATAACTTGGTATTGTATTGTAATCACATACATGTGGCCAATATAGATCTCGAAATAAATTCAAAAGAGAATCACATTTATTCACCTCATGTGGTTTAAACATTGCTAGTTGAGTGTGAGGAAGGATTTCTTCCACCGATTTTTCTTTAAGATGTGAGGAAGAAGCCATAGCTAGAAAGAGAGTACAAGCACAAGTTTGATGAAGAGTGGTTAATAGCCTATTCTTTAATTATATACTCGGCCAAAAGATAAGATTATAGTAAAAGTTGTTGACTCTCCATGTTATCTACAAATTGCAACCAGCTGAAAGGCATTTAATACTATATCTCTTTCTAATCTTACAATCTCTAAAGATCTACTAGACATGTGCATTAATAGGCATTTATTATGAGGTTCAACTAGAAAAAAAAGGAGTTAAAAAGGAGTAACTCCCATACCAAATCACCTATGTATACGGGAGGTATTTTGAGCAAAGTTGTCTTAACTCGAGAATATTAAGTATCATATTCTCATTTCGAGTTAACATATTCCTCAAAATCATACCTAGTGATGGAATAGACTGATTACTTATTTACTGACCGAACTGCTGAATTATCATCACCCACCCCTAATATGACATCCTCCTGCCCAAACTTAACTCCTCCCCAAACCCGAACCTAAATCCGGCGTCATGCATTATATGAACATGCCTTAAACAAGATCCACGCATGCCCAAGAGCCTACACCAGCTAGGCTCCATCTCAGTTCCACGGGACCCCCCACCCAATCAATTGTTTGGCCCATCCATGCGGCAACAAGGCCCATCTTGGGGTCTATGCTCGGGCCACACTACCCTTCCCTTTCCCTTTATGTTTAGTTTGTATATAATTGGTTTCTATTTAATTGAGTATATATATATATGAGAGAAAGAGAGAGTTAAGTTTCCTGGAGTCCTCATTTCAGTAGAGTCTTGGAGTCCTCATTATTCGAAATTGGAAAAAATATAATCTAGTTATTTAAAAAAATTGGTTGTAAAATATTTTTAAACATTCGACAATCTAATGAAAGATATGTTCTACAACGTAATCAACATGCATAACAATTGCTTTTTTAAATCACACTGACGCTAGTATCACAATTATGCACACATGGTAAATCATAAATATTGTAATAATTGCTACAATTCTAATAATTAAGACAAACAAGTTTATATATACATTAATAACGAATAAAAAGTTACTTGATGAGTTTTGAAGATCACATTTGAAAAGTATGAACTTGTGGGTGTGATAGAAGCAAAATATGGAAAATGAGGCTAGGTTTTGTACAAGAAGAAAGTAAAGAGATCTAGTGTAAAAGGAAAGCGCGCTCAGGGGCGGATGTACAGTGTGTCCTAGTGTGTCACGTGACACGCCATTATTTAAAAAAAAAGTTTATATGTATATGCAGTATATGTTTCATGTCTGTGCAGACAACCTGGTTTGTGTTTCGGCTCGAGTGCTCTTCTCTCCAAACTTCACACATTCATCTTCTAAATTTGAAACCTATCTATTCACCTTTGAAACTCCACACATTACACATACATCTTCGAATTTGTCTTGCTAATTTTTGGGTTTCTCAAATTTGAAAAAATATGCAATTTGACAAAGAAAAAGTTGAGCTACGAGGTGTTTGTGAAAATGTCGCAGAGAATTATTGATAAAATTCATTATTATTCTTGTTTATTGCGTGGTGACGAAATGAAAATGTCGAATACACGAGATATATCGAGCTTGTGACACACCATATATAAAATCCTGTATCCGCCACTGAGCGCCCTATGTTTTGATTAATTAGGCGGCTAATTTCGCTGAGATGGTCAAATATGTGTGTGTGTGTATTCGACAACTTCGACCATATTAAATCGAATATATATATAGCGACTCGATCAATCGACAAAATTAACTGCAATGACATCCAATCGAAATTATATAATCAAGCATATTTAATTTGGTTGAAAAACAATTTTGTGCTAGATTTTTCCCCCAACCAAAAGGCGGCAAAATTTCGGCCGTCAAATTATTTACGACTGGGAACGTAGGCTGGAAAACTCCCGCTCAAACCTTGGAGGGTACAAAAATGATGGGGAACGTAGGCGCGGGATAAAAGTTATAAATTATGACCGTGTGCAGTTGAAAATATATGCAGAGACGATATTTAAAAAACTTTGCCCTAAAATCTAACAAATCCATCCAAAATAAATAACATGGCTCAAAATCAAAATGAACACAATGGCTTAAAATCAACATAACATGGCTCAGATGAAAATAAACACTATAGATCAAATCAAAATTAAAATCATGGTCCGAAATAAAAAAATGAACAACATTAATCAAAATCCAATTTTTACACCAAAAATGTGACAAAATCAAAAACACCTAAAACTAATCAAAATAAGGGAAATTCCATAATTATAATAAATTAGCCTTTGTCGTTAATGTTGTTGGACATTTCTTGAATCATGTTCATAAGTGTTTATTACTACAACCATGTTCGTTTCCATATATATTTTTTTAATCTCTGAAGATATTTTATTTATGGAATGAACAACTATGATTAATACCTTTATATATCTCAATATTTTTAATTAGTATTTCTAGTTTTAATAAGTATAAGAACTAACAACAATACATTATACTCTCGTACAAATTTTAAGATCTTCTATTTTTATAAATTCTTTATAATAAATCCAAAATTGTCTATAATTTATATTCAAATTATTTTAAATGGGCCTAAAAGTGCAAAAATATTAACAAAATGATATACATACGTACGTACATACTACTACATACATAC